>NC_068993.1:22963352-22965721 GCF_001194135.2 Octopus bimaculoides
ATATATATATATATATATATAAACACACACATATGAACACGTATATGTGTGTTTATAACTATAAACGCATACATATGTAAACATATAGATTGACGCATACACAGAGGTATATATCTACTTATCCATCTATCTGCCTGTCTAACACTCTATCTATCTATCTATCTATCTATCTATCTATCTATCTATCTATCTATCTATCTATCTATCTATCTACCTATCTATCTATCTATTTATCTATCTATCTGTCTATTTTTGTTTGCGTGTTTATTTAAATACTTACATATATAATACCGTTTCGTTTTACATAGGAGAAATCTATTGAGTAAATTTCATTCAGGTACTGTGAATAATGAAGAAAATGCAAACACTGAAATTTCGAAATCGAATACACTTAAATATTTTGTTTCCGTTGAAATACAGAAATGGATTTAGACAACGAAAAATGCATGAAAATTGTCTAATACTAAGTGGGCTATTTACTTACCCAATACGTTAATGAACTACCCTTCCTGAAATATGCAAATGAGCAAATACAGCACTCATGAATTCCTTCATTGCTTTGATATGTCTGTGTTGACACAAATAGAGAATTGGCGAAATTTTATAAATTAAGAATCATTTACAAACATTGCCAAGACGTGTAATGTCGGGCATGTATGTAAATATGCATGTATGATCTTATGTATGTAAGTATGTATCCATGTATGGCTATAAGAATAAACGTGTGTATAGAAACTTGTATGTATGTTTGCAAATATGTATGCACGTATCTATATCATGGGTACGGATGTACTGTATGTAAGTATGTATGTTTGTATGCACGTATGCATGTATACATACATATATATATATATATGTGTGTGTGTGTGTGTGTGTGTGTGTCTGTAGGTATATGTGTATATATATGTATATATATTGCCAAGTCCGATGATTTGGAGGTGCCCATATAGTTCAAATTTACAGAAAACAAAAGACGAAGATAGGTGTAGGAAAAACAAGATGGTGTATTAGGCCAACGCTCGGGAAAATGCAAAAATCTTTTAAGTTTCGAGCCTATGCTCTTCGACAGTAAGGTTTAAGAGGGAAAAATGGCGATATGAGTAGAAAAATGTGAGGTTGAATGAAAGGTAATGGTGATTCCAACGTACGATGGTGCACAAATGTGTGTGTGTGTGTGTGAGAATGATGTGTGTGAGTGTGTATGAGAGAATGATGCATGTGAGTGTGTATGTGTGAATATGGAGTGAGTGAGCCTAACGTGTGCGTGTGTGAGTTGCGTGTGGCAGTTGATGTGTACTTGTTCAGGTAGCGTGTGCACATGTATATGTGTGTGTATACATGAGTTTCTGTGAACAAATAATGTGCATGTATATAGTGTTTGTTTGTGGGCGAAAGGTATCTTTGTCTGTGTGTGTTGCGTGTGTTCATACGTGTTGTATGTGTGTGCATATATTGTCTGGGTTCAAGCAATATGTACTTGTGTGGGTGTAGTTATGTGCATGAGTGTGTGTGGTGTGTTTACTGAGTTAAACTCTGTGTGTAGATACTCGTATAGTGATATGTGTGGTGACGGCATGTAAGATTGTATGTGTTGGTGTGTGGTGATGGTATGTGGTGTGGGTGCTGACACCGAGATATCATTGCGAAGTCTGATGTCTCGGAGGTGCCCTGCCAACTAGTCAGCCAACCGGTGTCTTGTTTGACCAATCTACAGGGAAGGACGGAGAGAGCAAGAGATGCAGTAAATAATATTACTGGAGGTGCAGGTAAAGAAGTCAGTGACATGATAGGGACGGTGATGGCTGCCAGTGAGGATGATGATATGGGAAAGGTAGAGGCATGTGTGACAGCGTAGAAGGGACAGGGGAAGCAGCCAGGTTGGAAGGCAGGATTAATGAAGAAACTGTGGACCAGGAGGTCATGCAGGTTATGGGCTCGTTTGAAGGGGAGAAAGAATATGTTAGGGAAGATGTTCGAGATGGAGGTGTCGGACTGCAGTCGCTGGAAGGCTCGGAGAATGGTTCATTGGAGGGGTAGGGTCGAGGGGTTGTAGGTAAAGGAATGGGAGACGGGTAAGGGAAGGGCAGTAGCGAGAAGAAAGAGCACAGGCACGATCCACAGATCTTGCCCAGTCAAGGGCAGTGTGGATAATGGTGAGGAGATATCCACGTAGGATGAGCCATGAGTTCAGACTGAATCTCAGTCATAGTAGTCACTGTAGCACATGAATAGAAGGAGTAATTGGGAGTAGAGGTGGAGAACTTAGTATGGGTTGGGTGGGAAGAGGAGACGTTAATGTAGGAGTGTGAGTCAGTGTGTATATATATTTATGTGCGTGTGTATATGTATATATATATATATATATATAT
>NC_068993.1:22965889-22986602 GCF_001194135.2 Octopus bimaculoides
TATATATATATATATATATATATATATGCACATACACATATATATTATATATACCTATCTACCTACCTCTGTATCTAAACATTTCTCAATCTACATCTGTTTGTCTCTCTGTCGGTATATATTTATGTATGTACGTATGTATGCATTTATAATTATGTAGTCTAATAACACACCACCACCACCACCACACATACAATATCATTCTGTCCAAATTTTGTTCATATCATTGCTAATAGTTTATATAGATCTATGCTTTTTATAACGTTATCATATACTCTCAACTGTTATAGCTGTGCTCTACTCTTTCAGATGTTGTATATTCTTAATCAGAGCCACTTTTATATTTACTTAATACGTTTAGAAACAAATAGGGTTAATATAAAACAGTAGTAGACCAAGATGATTAGTTGTTTCAACTATTTTATTGTATCATTATACATGGTTAAAAATCGCAACACAGTTGATTGAGCTATCGTATGGATTAAGTGTCAAAAGATTAATGCTAGTATTATATAGCTAAATATTTAGTAAAATTCTCTGCGGATAATTACGTTTAAAAACAATTGGAAATGTATAAAATTAGGTCCCATAAATATATACACAATATTTACTAAAATACACCGCAATATCGTAATGGAAAGTTAAAAAGCCACGTTTTTCCTGCTTCTGACATACAACGATATTCAATGAATTTGCAAGAATCACAAGTAATTTCAATTGGTAATTGGGTGCATCTGTTTTCGATTTTTGCTATAGAATATAAATTTCTCTTTCGTATGAATTCGTACATGTAGCTTTGTAAGGAACCAGCACTAAAACATTCGAGACATAAAAATGGAATTAGCTACATTTGATCCATGGTTAACGAGAAGGAAATATTTAGCTGAGCCACCCCAAGGCTAGCTTCGTCCACTAACTGGTTTTAGTAAAAATTGGTAATTAGTCTCCTCGTCAATATTTTAATGGATGTTAGAAGACTTCTGAAAATGAAAATTGCTAGTCAATCGGAGTAATGACTCTCCCTCGAGAAAACAGTAGTATAAATTACATTATAAACTAATTCTATCAACGTTTGTCTTAATTACAAGTTCGGTATCTCTTCAAAGACTATTTATCGCTCAAATTCCAATTTCTTCTTTTCTAGTCTGCAAAATGGCATTTGATAGAGACCGATGATAAATAAAGACGTGCAACCCGATTACAAAGATTGCATTAGTTGAAACAATACACTTTTATAGTATTGTTTTTTTTCAAAACAAGAACAATTCATTATAAAATATTTACACCAAACTTCGTTCGGCAAGACCGGGCGGACCATCGTAATTATTCAAAGGAAATATACATGTCGAATCTATATTTACTTGCAGTGTTGATGATGTGTAAAAAACTAAGAATCTTCTGAGTGTCCAATGCGTTGAATTGAATACCTGGTGTCAGAAGTTAAACTTTGTTAAGCGAAAGTATTGTTCAAATTCCATTTACTTTGGTTTAAATTGGATGACATTACTAACAGTACAAAATAGCAGCAACCATGTAAAATAAAATAGCTATTAGAAGACGAATGGCACAATGAAAGCATTATCAATGCATCGTTTACTCTTAACTCTAATATCACTTATAATAAAAGGAGAACTTGAGAAAAGGCAAAAAAGTAGTTAAATTGCCCATTTTCTATTTCGAAATTAGATTACATGCTAGATGGTGAGATAGCAGGGCATCTAATCTTGATAATTTAGTCGAAGATATACTTTTCATTGGCAAAGTTTGAATTTCTTCCTGGTCGTAAGAAATAGATATTCCCATTGAAATAATAACCAAACTATCTTCCTCGATAATCCTAGACAAGGCAGAAATATGATAATGTTAACAATACAATTATGTCGTGATGCCCAACGTTAATATAAAGCAGATACAGTTATTGAGGTAAAAATATGTTTATACTTCACAAAGAACCTTGGATGCTCAGCCATTAGATTTAACGTCTATTGATGTTGCGATTTAATGAATGATTCTATAATTTATAGTCGATCGATTACATTAAATTTCGATTTTCACTTTAAAATCTAGCATAGAAAAGAACGGACATATACAAAGAAACGTAAGTGCTTTGTGCGTGTACGAATATGTGTGTTTATATGTGTCTGCGTGTGTGGTTGTGTGTATCAGCACGTGAGCTATGGACATATGTGCGTTTATTGAACAGGCAAATGGTGTGTGTTTGTATGTCCGTTTATCATTGTATGTATTAGTAAAAAAATAGTAACCTATTTTGAAAATCAGATTACTGGAAGATTCTTTTCCTTTTAAATTCTATACAATTAATAGCGCTCTATTATTTGATTATCTTTGATACTTCTTCGGAGCCTGCAGCAATTGCGAAGATAGAGCATCTTTTAAGTAATGTATTATTACTACGTAAACTTCACGTGCTATAATGTTGTTTTAGTATGGATTCATAGCTAAATATTTCAACCGAACCTGTCAAGAGTAAAAATATAGTGCTGTAATCTGAAACCACAACTACATCTTCAGTAATGCGCGCGCACACACACACACACCGTGGTATATGCACAATGTTTAAATAATAAGAGCAAGAGTGATTGAATTAATTATTTCGCCGTGTACGTAAGTCTTGATGGTAGAGAATTTGTGTCTACAATTTCTTCCGAAAATAAATAATTAAACGAATGGAAGAATAATTCACAGACATTATTTAAATAGCAAAAGCCAGGAAAACATTAAGATACATTGTATACATAAGAAGGCTAGAGAAAGTTACGTTGTACATATCTGCGTTAGCTGGTAATTCAACTGATAGTTTCTACTTTTAAGTTTCACATAGACTTTAATAATTATTGTGAGATATATAGCACTAAACCTTATCGCATATTAATAGTAATGTTAGCAACTATACAGTTAATAGTTTGGAAGTCACCGTCACAATATGGTCATCGATTTTATTACTGTATCTAAAGTGAACAAAATAGCTATAATATAGTGTGCTGTAATCAAATTATTATTAGCAGTGCTAAATGCCAGCATGTGAATAACATAGCACCGATCAATTCTGTCATTGCACAAAGCAACTTGTTTACTGCATCTGTATCTTATACGACACCACCTTCTACTATTCAAACAAGCAACTACCCATAATTAGAAATGTAATAGGAATCGTTGTAAGGATTTGATCATAGGGAACAAATATTACATAGAATTTACTTCAAGTTATTTCAAACATGCATGATTTCTTAAACTATCTGGCTGAGTAAAAAGAAAGCAACGTTTTGAAACATGCAATTCATCACAATATATTTCAGCAATGCGGAAATTTTATTCTTCAAAGTAAGTACCATTACAATCAACACATTTT
Organism: Octopus bimaculoides; assembly: GCF_001194135.2. NCBI lineage: Eukaryota > Metazoa > Mollusca > Cephalopoda > Octopoda > Octopodidae > Octopus > Octopus bimaculoides. The sequence continues at coordinate 22,969,260 of NC_068993.1, forward strand.
TGCAAACAAGTTTGTTTATTCCAGTAGCATAAAAATCTGGTAATCCGGGGTTCTAGAGCTGATGAACTCTTTGAACTCATTCTTGGCATTGGTTTGATTTTGGAACTCCTTCTCTCGCAAGAAACCATCAAGATAGTTTAAAAAGTGGTGTTCGGTAGGAGAAAGTTCTGGGGAATATACTGGGTGGGGAAGAACTTCGTAGCCAAGTTCACTCAACTTCTAGAGCATCATGTGGTCGAGCATTGTCATGAAGAATGATTGGCCGTCTTCTGTTGACCAATCTGGGATGGAGGAGTAGCAGTTTTTCGTTCATTTTGGCAATTTCCTGGCAATATGTGTCTGCAGCAATGGTTTTTCCAAGTTTTAAGAAGTTATAGTGGATTAGTCCAGCAGTACACTACCAAACAGTCACCATAACCTTCGTTTTGAAGAGCTTGGGTTTAGGGAAGGTTTTCGGTGCTTCATTTTGGTCCAACTGCTGTGAAGGACATTTTTTATTATTATTCTGCAGAATCCTCTTTACATCGCAAGTTAGAATACGGTAAAGCAATGGATAGACCTGATTACGGAAAAGAAGTGACGTCTAAATTTCATATCTGCACATTTTCTTATTTTCATTCAAATCGTGTGATACCCATTTGTGGAGCTTTTTTGATTTCCCGATCGTATGCAAATGGTTGCAGGCAGTTTTCTGACTAACTTGAATATCTTTGGCTAGTTCCCGAGTGGTTTTACGTGGATCTTTCTCATTGACGGTCTTTAATTGACCGCCATCTTCAAGGCTCAGGTCTCCACTGCCAAATCGTTTAAACCATTTTCGAGCTGACCACTCACCGAACGTTTCGTTGATATCGCGAGCAGTTTCAACTGTTTTACTTCTTTTTTTGAAGTTGAATTGCACAATTGCTCGAATATCGCACTTTGACAATCCCATTTCAGATGATTGTAACAACGGCGAAAAAATATCGATATCAAGTCTATGACTGTATTATCAGACAATTGCAAAAAAAAAAAAAAAAAGTTAAAAAATTCGAAACTGTGCAAAAATCTGGTACAAATTCTTCATGTTTCAAAACCTTGCTTACTTTTTACTCAAACTGATATTACATAATGAATTCGAAAACGCTAGGTAATTATGGATGGAATTAAATTTTAACGCCATAGTTTTTTAATCTTAAATGACACCCTATTAATTCAGCAGTATTACGTGAAGAATGTGAATTTCAGTTGTGGACCCGTTGGGCTTTCCAAATTTTACTAGCGAACACAATTTATTAAATACATCAAATATAAAAAATTAGTCAACAGCAATTGAAAGCAAGAAATTATGATGATATGTAAATATTATGAGACTAAGATTAGAAGTAATGATTAACAATTTCAGTTTCATTTCCACTACAAAACATTTATCTTTTAAAATCTGTGACTATGTATCCAGCTAATGGATATATAGTAATTACTTTTGACATTATCATAGCCCTAAAATAGTTTAATGCTCTAGTAATTTTTGTTCATTCCCGTGCAGCCAAGAAACAATAGCAAAGATAACATCAATATTAATTGGCATAGACACTTCGTGAAGGTTCCATGGAAGTCCTCCAAAGTGATGGTGCCCAGAATCCTTGTTAGGGCTGCCTTTATTTTCTCATTATCTTCAGAACGACGGCTGCGGAGGTTCTCCTTCAGCTTGAACAATCTGAAGTCATAGAAACCAAAGTCTAAACTGTAGGGAAAATTTTGATGCTCATCTCTACCAAATATTTGGGTACCTAGATGGAATTGTAATTGTAGACTAATTACGTGTCTTTTCGAACTTCTTCAAAAGATCCACAATATCCTTTTGCTGACTCTCTGACCAGAGAAAACTCATTTATAAATATAATTATCTACAATATTATTTTAGTTGTCACTGCATGTGTTCCAGAGTTAATATCTTAAAGAATTTTCTTATAGATTATAATCGGAGTGTTATCGAGATTTTTAACACAATGTTGCAAATTGGAATACTACGCGTTACTAAATATAAACTATGACAATACTTAAAATAAACTCGGCAAGTTTTATACAATATAATGAAGGCTGCTTAGATTCATCTCAAGGTGCTTTCTGTATTTCGTTCAAGATACATTGTCGTCTTATACCACAGATATTCCAATTTGAATGTATTTCATTCCAGGTGGGGCTTGACAATATGCAGCCTCTATAATATAGTATGAGTTAGATTATGGCTGCTTTATGTTTCACTGATATCGACATTTTAAGTGTATTAGCTTCTCATTCGCAGAAATTATGATCAGGAATTGGTAGAATCGTTAGCACGGCGGACAAAATGCTTAGGGACATTTTTTCCTGAATTCAAATTCCAGCAATGTCGATTTTTCTTTTCATACCTGAGGCTCGATAAGATAAGGGCTAGTTGAGCATTGGGTTCGTAGAAATCGACTAACCCCGTCCCAAAAAGTTAGGGTCTTATGCCTATTATCATCATCGTCGTCATCATCATCATCATCATCATCATCATCATCATCATCATCATCATCATCGTCATCATAGTGAATGGAAAAAATTGCTAGAAAGTCAGAAAAAATGTAAAATGCCTTGTGGCGTTTGTTTCGGCTCTTTACATCCTGATTCTCAAATGGCTCTAACTTAAACTTTGTCTTAAGATGGTAGTTTAACCTTAAGTAATGACGTCATTGGTGCCAACAAAACCTTTTTTCAAAATTCTTGGCCCTGAGTCTAATTTAGACATAGTTCTAATTCGTAAATTCTTGGCATTTTCATGAGTTTCTAGTACACCATCAAGTGTACCTCAGTCTTCTGGATATTTGCAACATTGTGTTGTATGGATGCGATTGTATGTTATTCCAGCTTTACTTTGTTGTAGACATTTTCTTCGTTTCTGTTGTTAACTTAGAGCGTCCTTTGTTCTTTCCTTTGTTGTGTGCAGTATATGTGCTGTGCAAATTGTTATTGCGTTTCAGTTGGACATTGTGATTTGCTTTTAAACAGAAAATATCTTTCGTCTCACGTTAACTGTTCCAAATAGGAATTCTTTTTAACATTGTTTTGTGCGTTGTTCGCCCTATTACAATCGCTACTCCTTTTGTTCAAATAAGTTTTGTACGATACTTAGTGATGTAATTGATATTATTTTCATCCTCCAAATTCGAACTACCTTCATTTAACTTTGAAGTTTCGCGATCACTTTCCGAAGAATTTGTCTGGAGAGAAAGATTCAGAACGTTCACAAAAGTTCGAAGACTGTCATCCTTGTCCTTGATAACGAAAATAGAACTGTTGTGTATTGAAGTCCAGAATAGCTTTTTACTCAGTTTATTATCATTAAACTGTAGTATTTGGCATATTTAGCATGTTTCGTATCTCTCTTCAGGTCGAATATTAGCATATTTTCCAATAGTCACAACTGGGAAATACATCAGTTTTTGTTCTATATTCCTTCCCAGCATAACTGAATCCCTTGCTTATTGGTGTGTTAGCCGCTGTTATATATGTTTTTGTTTCTATGTCCGGTAAAGGCTTCGGCATTTCATTAAATATCTTCAATTCCTGCAAGAAGCACTCATGTGTTTTCTAAGTGCTTTAAGATATGTGCGTCTTATCACTTACGACCATTCCTGTATTTAGTGATGCATATACTAGTATCCACTAGACCTTGTTACAATACATTTTTATCTTCTGTTATATACATGCAGGTTTGTAATTTCAGCGGGATCATTTTTGACATCCGGCCTTCCACTTTATAAAATAAGTAGCAGTTAAAAACCATGAAGTTTGATTTCTATGCCACACTTCAAAAGCATGTGCTTTTGTGTCACTTTAATTGTCATTTAATCAGTTCTCTTGATGTAATATGTTCCTTAACACCAATATTCTAGTTGTTGACGGACTGTGCTGGCAATATTTAGTATTGATTGCTGACGTAAGTAACGACGGTACGCAGTAGGACATGGGAAACTAAAAGATTTCATGTTTCCTACTTTGACCGCGTGATCTACGTGTTGCTCTGTCAGTCAATAATTCGACAATGATTTCCACATTTAGCTTCGTTGAAAATTTTTTGGCTAGTTTACCCATACATCCGTCGATTTGATTCAATCCATTTCATTTTTTTACTGTTGAAATCGATATTCAACTTTGAAATCTTAAACTAGTTATTGGGAAGGAAAACAACTTTTTTAAACTGAATTTGTACTGCTGATATTCAAGAAAGTAAAGTCTTGAACTCTTCTGGTTTATAATAGCTTGAACTAAGAAGTGAAACCGAATCACAGAACTAATTAACTAATTTTACTCGGTCGTTGCTTAAAGGAATTGACAGCAAATAAAGAGATATAAATTATTCAACAATTATTAAAAGTTTGTCCACTTACTAATAAACAACAAATTACAGTTAGCAAAGAAGGACGTGTACATCTAAACACAGAAATTTTTATTCGTAAATTTGATGCTAAACCGAATGGGGGTATATTTTAACTATCGATTACCTCGTTTCCCCTTCAAATATCGTACATCATTTGTATTCCCCTTATAAAACCAATATGATCACTGTGGAAAACCTATTCCTGAAGCGTTCTTGTAATTACTCAGTAAATTGAGTTTGGTTCTTTCTTCCAACAGGCATTATTTTTCAAAGAGAAAAAAAGATATTGCGTGTATTTGTAATTATTTTTCACATTTCTCGTATCTCATTTACAAAAGTGAAAGCTTTTTTTTCCGATAATTTGTATCAATGAAATAAAATAAATATCTAAGTACATTAGACAATAAGTTGCAATATAAGAATCTCAAAAACTACCCTCCGTGTAAAGTTAAACTGCATTAATCTGGCATTGAATAAAACCATTTGTTCACATACATGAAGAAATTTGATGTGCAATCAAATAAAATAGCAGTTTTGAACTTTTGAGAGAGTGAATCTTTCAGTAAACTGGATCAGCAGAAAACTCTGAAGATGTAATGTTCAGGTAATATTTGTAGTGCAATGTAGTCGAGCTGTGCCAGTCAACCCGTAATTTATATTCTCAAGAGGAACTGAACATTTAAATTAAAACAAAGAAAATGTCAATTAATTACAGACCTCAAGTTAATTACAGTAGTGCCTCGTGTTATTAACCATAAGTGGATAAAACATTGAAAAGAATTAGCTACCGACATAATGTAGCCTTTATATAGATATCCCAGGAGTCAGTTCTAAATGATTAACAAGCGCAGGTACGAAACATTATAGAGAATTTCATGCAACATACGGAAAAAGAAAAGGATCTTATCTCTCATACATTGTTGAATATTAATGGCAATACTAATGTCACTTGTTCATGGATTTCGCTATTACACAAACATTCAAAACCAACTTTTGGAGAAAATGTTTACATAAATAAAGTTCCTATGTTTATACTAACCATATGTTAAAAATGCAGATAACAGGAAATGCGCACGTACATCATGCCTTTCCTTTTCGTATTTGCATTCATGCATATTCACACGTACAGAAATCGTTCATATATTAGATCTTCAGAAATTACAAAACACGCGATCGTTATAAGCAGGAATGTGCGTATATATACATATGTATGTACATATGTATATATATGTGCGTGTGTTTGTGTGTGTGTTCGTGAGTATGTACATATATATATATATATATATACATACAAACATACATACATATAATATATATATGTGTGTGCATATATGTATCTATATATACATACACATATATGTATATATATATATATATATATATATATAAAACATATTATAACACATTTTCAGATTCAGTGGTATATTGTATATCCTACGCAGATTCCCACGCTGTAAAGACGACAATGCGTATTTACACAATCCTGCACGATCCACATTTCATATCCACCAGCCACGAATGACATTCACATACAAAGCGATAGGCGCCCGTCATCACAATTAGTTGCTGCAAAAAAAAGACAACATAGAAAGGTTTTATGTGTGTACAGAGAGAGAAAGAGGGTGATGGAGAGAGAGGGTGATGGAGAGAGAGGAGGAGGAGAGAGCGAGGGAAAGATGATGAAATGCCACAAACCAAAGATACAGTGAATGTCGACACTAAACACAATATGCTCAAAAGCATATTGAATAAGATATCAGCTGAACAAAAATATTTCAAAACCCTAGTAATAAACAAACTGACATATAATCAGAGATGGTCGTAGAAATCGACGGTAACAAGACGAAACTGGAATGAACAATGAATACACATTGGACAACAAAATATGCAGATAGGAAAAGAAGACAACGGAGAGAAACAAATAAAATATTAAATCATACGACAAACAGAAATATGCATTAGAAGACAATAGCCATAAAGGAACAACAGACAAGAGCAGCTAATACATCCTTCAACAGATACAAAGAACATCGGAACATTTCTGGATTATTTTTCAGATTTCTGTACAACTGCCTGAGTAAAGACTAAGAGTGTGTTAGCAGCTGAAAGTGTTGTTCTACGACAGCATGTTACTTGATCCGATTATCTCAGTGAAGCAAATGGATTTCAGATCTGATCTGATACCTTTCACACACAATACTCAGCTTAGCAGCCGATTTGAATAATTATTTTGTTGCGGTTATGTCGTGTTTACTACTACTACTACTACTACTACTACTACTACTACTACTACTACTACTACTAGTAGTACTACTGCTGCTTCTGCTGTGGCTGTTGTTGCAATTTTTTCGTATATTGGCAAAAGTTAGTCCATGTTGAGTTAAAATCATATTTATGCAACCGCATGTGTGTTTATGTATGTTATCTTCTTTTTTGAATTACTTAGTTTCTTCCTCTGAGACAAAGCTCCACCGATGGAATGTAGATAACAAACAACATTGTCACATTTTAAACTTGATTTGTGGTGTGTGGGTTAGTTGGTTGATTTCTTTTTCTGAAAAACCTAGCTTATCCAGATTGTCACCTAAGCACAAAAACAAGAGAACCAATTATTATTGGTCTAATTATGAAATTATAATCTGCATACAGAAGCTGGAGGTTTCGAATCACTTATCCAGAGTTTAGTTACAGGTTTTTCGCTTTGTTAGCATAAATCTTGAGGTCATCCACAAAAAAATTATGGGTTACATCAAGATTTACGCTAGACCCTAGCTCTGGGAAGATATGTAGACAATAAAAATACTGAATATGAAAAAATATTTATTATAAGTATGTACGGACATAGCGTATAATAATTACAGCAAATATCAAAATAACTAATATGCATAATAATGTAAGTACAGTATATCATTGCAATGAAATATAAATGACCAAAAACGGCCGAAGTATAACAAATTGGCGAAAAGGCAGACGGGATGGTACTATTCATCAGATGGTTTAATAGAACCATGAGTTTTAAGATGTCACTTAAAGAAACCGAGAAAAACAGCACAGCGTGAGCCAAGTCAAATACCTAACACCAAACCCACTGAATAAAGTAAATCAGATGGCGGCAGTTTATTCACCCGAAACAGATAATGATAAAAACAAACTTTACACACCGTTTTATTTATGACATTTGTCTATTCATTAGAGAAACACGGGCGATGGGGTGGAGTTCTGTTCACATGTCAACTAAACATATTTCATTCTTAATAATCTGTATCTTTTCCACTTCTCTGTTTCTTTCTCTGTTACTTGGATTCCCCATCTCTTTTATTATTTCATTCTTCCTGTCTTCCTGTCTGCACACACTTGACTGAATGCGACTCACAGTTTTATCTTCTCTCTCTTCTTTCCTTTCGTTTTTCTTTCTCTTTCTCGCATTCCATGTCCACAAGCATTTTTATGTAAACAACCGACTAACTTATCCCTCTCAAAATTCTTGCCTCTATCAATACATTCATCTATCATCCATCTATCTGTAAGAGTTCACAAAGACTGCCCATTATCCATAAAAAACTTTTTGATTGGTGTAGAATGATTAATGTCTTGAAATGTAAACAACAAGGAAATCCGACGTAAACTAATGCAAAAATTGCCTGAAGAAGAATGTATGTCGAATTAATTGGCTCCCGTAGGTGCATGGATATTATAAATACTGTTTAATAATATCCTTTGGATGTGGCTAGAAGTTCCCCTAAATATACATGTCTACATATGTAGAAATGCATTAATAAAAATATAAAATCTTTACCCATAAAGTATTTCGCGTTACTAATATGTACTAGCATCAAGACCACTCTCCAGGCGGTTTTCTGTTAGTCTCTCATAATACTTTCACATTTGATTCGAATTTCTAATAATTTTTTTCATATTTTACGTCTAATTATTTCTTTGCATAATAGTTCTCACTTGCTTAGTAAATATTGCTTTCATTATTTTATCAGTCATAATCTCTGGTTTTTAAAAAAACATCAAGATAGTCCAACTACGGAAGTGGTGGCAGTTTGTCAAGTTTTACCTTCTCCTCAAAGCAACATAGAGATTTCAATTCAGTAGCCCATCTGTACGCTTTGCAGTATGAACAAACAGTGCCAAAGAGACTCCTTACATTATGTATCTGTACAATAGACAGGACAGCCTGTTTTTGAAAATTGTCGAATTTTGGCTTTCATTGCTAATCCTTTAACAGAAATCTTCCTAGTTTGAAAATAACTTCGTCTGTACTCCTGTTGTAAATATCCGGTTTCGTCTCTCAGCACCCAGTTTGTTAGCACTAGTGTTTCTGTTCGTATCTCACTGAAGCTAGGAAGGCTTCTCATTTGATGGTGATTATCAATAGGCAGCGGAACAGTCACAGATGGTGAATACTGACTCAGTGTCTTATTTTGAAGCAGAATATCCTCCTCCCGAGATGCCCTCACCAATCGATCTTGTGGAGCGGAAACATAATCATATCTACGTCTACGTGCATATTCAGACATTTGTTTCAGTCGCTTTGCCCTGGTCTTATCTGATTCAGATGCCGGTCTTTGTCTCTGTCGTCGTGCTTTTGCTGCTAAATTTTCCTTTTCAGTCGCATATTTTTTGGGACGCCCCATGTTGAATTACAGAATTCTAATTTGATATTTGTATAATAACAAAATCAAACCTGGAGTGTGTGTGCATGTATATGACAGGGACAGTGTGTGTATTTATGTTGGAGAGGCAGAGTGTATGTGTATCAGAGAGAGAGAGAGAGAGAGAGAGAGAGAGAGAGAGAGAGAGAGAGAGAGAGAGAGAGGGGGGGAGAGAAAGAGAGAGAAAGAGAGAGAGGAGAGAGAACATTGCAAACAATGAATGAAATAAACATGAAATGAAGATATGGTATAAATGAAAGCTCGTACCGAATATTTAAATTTGTGAACTTGAAAAATGTAAAAAATTGAAGTTCAGAAAGTAAATTTTCCTGAAAATTTCAATTACTAAAATATCTCGCCCAGTAAATATTTCTTTCGGTAATTTATCGTAGTTGTAATATATCTCTAATTTAAACACGCTTCAAGATAACCCAACTACATTTAGCGTGCCAGAAATAGCAGCGGTCACATAATTATTATTGTAAGGTTTACAGCGTTCCTAACAGCCTTACACATAAAATCACTTCTTAATTCTTTAAAAAAGTTATACCGGAATATTGAAATTCTTTCATTTTTATCAAAAATATTCATTTAACAAATTCCGATCAAAGTTATACAGCTATTTTGTCTAATAGCTTTCATTCATTCAATAAATAATTATGCATATAGAACATGTGTGTTTCGCAAATAGCGAATCAAAACCTGAAATGTAAACATTGAAATGAATATATATTAAATTATCATTAATGAAAATAGAGGCGAGAGAGAATGAGAGCCTGTTGCAAATGAAAACGGAAAATTTCGCCTGCAACGAATTAATATAGTTTATTAAAAGTTTATATTATTAAAATCTATATTTTTAAAATCCATATTATTAAAATCTGCAGTGGATGCAACGAATATTTAAATTTGTGAAAAACTCATTGTTCAAATATTCAATAAACTTCAGAAATGGGAATTATAGGAAATTTCTTGGAACATAAATTTATGAAAAATTTTACAGGCAGTCACGCCTTTAATAATTGCTTTCTTCTAGTAACCGTTACATACCTAATTAATAAACAACTTTCTCAATTATAATTTAAATGTATATATGTAAGTATGCATGTATGCATATATGTATGTAAGTGTGAGTATATATGTTTGTATGTATGTATGTATGTATGTATGTATGTATGTATCTATACCTGTTGTAGATGTTATCTGTCTTGTAGTACTCATATCCTCCTGTTAATACCCCCCGATATTTACAGCAAATAAATATTATTAAGATGAAGTAAATGCCGAGACTATATCTAGTGTAGATTGCTATAGTAATATTCGACTGATATTTGTATGGTAATTATTGACGGCGCATGGCTCAGATGTGAGAGTGTCGTATTCAGACATGGGGTAGTGAATTCGATTCGTGCACTGGGCAGTGTGTTGTGTTCTTGAACAAGACACCTTATTTCACATTGCTCCAGTTCACTCAGTTGTTGCAATGAGCTACGACGTCACTGGTGCCAAGCTGTATTAGCTTTTGCCTTTCATTAATAACATTGGTAGTGCGGAGAGGCGAGGGTGGCGTGCATGGGTGACTGATGGCCTTTCATAAACAACCTTGCCTGGACTTGTGCTTCGGAGGGTAACTTCCTAGGTGCAATCCCATAGTTATTCATGACAGAAGTGGGTCTTTACTCTAACTGTTGAAACACGATGGCTTTCTTTTTATATATAGATCGAACTTTAAATTTGGCGCTCAATTCAGGCTTGTATGTTTCTGATTACATTGCTATTTGAAAGAAACTCATGTTTTAGTTCAGCCAGTCTAGCATGAAATAGACATAAATGGATGAGATAGCAGTTGGAGAAGTACCTTGTAAAGGTCAACTAAAACTTTTGCTGTTCAGCATATGTCCCAGCAAATAATCCTTCTTACATTTCAGAGTTAGAAGTAGACACGATTTATTGACATCAATTTATCGACATCAATTTATCGACTTCACACTCACAATTTACGCATGCCTTTCAACTTAGAAGTCGATTTTAATTGATTTATATAACGGAACACTACGGACATACAGTCTCTAATGTAAATAATGATATCATTCTTGTGATCATACATCAATTCTGCGAAAGATTTTGTGCTCGGAAATTCAACTATTTACTTTTTATCAGAGAACAAAGACTGCTGAAAAAAGTTGAAATTTTATTGTAAACAAGTTTTAGCAATGCTGTGTACGGAAGGTGCAGGGACATGGTCTATGTTGCTTGTAGACCTGATCTTGAGGATCTAAATATCATGTACATTAAACTAATTTGTTCCTGGTTATTTGCTCTCCGTTTCGCACCATTAACACAGTTCAGTAGACTGGGTACAGAAAAGGAAAATAATTTCTTCGATTTAATAATTTCTGATATTTTTTTAACATATTTTAATAGAATTTCTCCAAATTCTTTCGCTTCTATTCTCAATTTCAATACAGTTATGATGCATTTCGCATGCATATACGATTTAGTCTCCGATGTGATTGTAAGGTAATATGATGGGATTAATAATGGTAATAATACATCTACGTTTTCCATAAATACTAAGAATGAAAGCGCCAAAAACAATATAAATGTTTTAAAGTAAAAATATTTCTGGTCATTATCTATAGTACTACACATTCCCACGCACACAAACACACATAAACATATATATATATATATATATATATATATATATATATATATATATGTGTATGCAAATATACACACACAAATGGAATCATAATTCATGTACATATACCTCCCTACATATTTATATATGCACACACATAAACTGAACAGTACCTTCGAGAGTGAAACAAGAATAGAATTGAAAATATTGGTTTGGGACGAAGAACACTCATGAATGTGGTTTTATTTAATAACTATTTTTCGTGTACAATGCCCCTGTTATCAGACGCTGTCGCTGGAACTAATGAATCGATTAGGAATATATATGCGAGCATATATAGGTGGAAATATAAACGTATACATGCATACGTAACGTATACATGCATACATATACACGTATGTATGTATTCATATAGTAAGATACATGATTCGTTATTGAAATTTTTCTGTTATATTTTTAGTAAAATGATTTATTTCTCTATTATTCACATCTTTTGCGACTTCAATCTCGTTCCTCTCTTAAATGCATTATTAAATTCCTATGCACTTGCACGAATATATTTGTCTACGCTGTTTTGTGAGGGCATGTGCGTCTGTTGATGTGTTTAAATGAATTGGCTTGTAACATTAAGAATCTCAGTATATGTGCAGAGTTGCAAACTTGTTTTCTCTATATGTACACATTCATACATACATACACACAAAAATAAACACTTACATATATGAGCATATATGTACACACACGCTCTATCATTATGTATGTGTGTATATGTGTGTGTATTGACAGATTGATACAGACTTACAAATAATTATATATACACACATACATACACATATACATACATATATGTGTATGTGTTATACAACGCTGGTTACAATGCCCCTCCATCCCGTCTTGACTATGGAATTATTTTCTATCTTGACACAAATTGATTGACTTAAATCGTCTCTCTATTTTTGTGGAGGCGTTCCAAGTGTCTTTTTCGATCTATTGGATACCTTTGGGCAATTGCGCTGGTGTCTGTGAGTATTGCAATATTTCGGGCCCAGCAGAACTTGTGTTTTTCGTACTTTGCCGTCACATCGTTCACTCCGCGCCGATCTCGAGTTATGGGCCCAATTTCGAATATGCTCTGATAAGGATATTTCTCGCATAGATCTTTCCATGGCCCTTTTCCTCTTACTCATTCGATGTTCTGTCCCCTTCGTAGTAGGCCACGTCTCACTTGCATTTAAGAGCGCTGGTACGACCGTGCTGTTGAAGAATCTGGCATGTATACTTTAGTCAAGACTTGTTTTGAGCACGTCCTCTCTTGACTTAAATGCCTTACCTCCTGCCCTTATTCTCTTTGTGACTTCAGTATTCTTATCTCGGCATATCTTCCTTGTGTGACCTAAGTAGAAGTACTGATTTGCCTACTCGATTTCATTTTAAGACCTACTGCTAAGCCTTGAATCTCCCGCTCTGTCATTATGAGCTCCAGCCCATCTGTGGCTTCAGCCACTAGTACAATATCATATACGATTCATTTATGTTCACACCACCTGTCCAGACAATGCATTTCATAACCATCCATTTCCACACATGAGGTAATGAACTTAAGAAGGATAGTATCTCCTCTCTCGACACTCTTCTTAATTAGAACCCTTACTGGTGGTGATAGTAGAAGCACATCTATTGTGCATCCAGCGTTCACATCTCTTAGCTGTTTCATGTACTGCGCCTCGACAGCTTGCATTTCCAGAAATGTTAACCCTAGTTTCATCTCGCTGCTACCGAAATCTTTTTCGTAATCAACAAAAGCGATATATATATATATATAGAAGAAGATTGATTTTGTTCGTTAGATGTATGAGTTGTGGTAGAGTAAATCTATGATCTATCGTACTATAGTTCTTCTGGAAACCTGCTTGTTCTGTAGGTTGTTAGTCGAAGTATTTTCAAAGACCGGTGATCATGACCTGTGTAAATAAAATATGAAGATGAGACACGAGGTCTATATACACATATATGTTTATGCAGATATATCGACGATATTTGTTTTCTTAACTACAATTGTTTTGAATTTTAGCTTGGGGAAAATATACCTGAATGATCTCCAAGCTAATAGGAATAGTAACTCTATAGAGGAAGCTAACCATTTAGATTTTAAGGTGGTTTGTGATAAGATACAAGTCACAAAGTTTGTGATTATTATTTATAATAAAACTGATTATTCTAATTTTTGTATTGCAACCATAACATAGGCTGTCTTAAGGTATGGTACAATATGTTTTCCACTAAATTTTCAGATGCGTAGAATAATGTAGTAGGTCGGGATGTTTTTGGATAGAGTATATAAAATAAAAACATTATGACAAAAAAAAAAAACAAGGTTATATTAAGGAATTTTCTTTAAATATTTTCAGTTGTTACTTGGTGAGATAATAAAAGCATGTGAAAAATATGGACTAACCTCTAGTTTTCTACTGGGTAAAGATTTACAAACCGATAGTTTTAATTAAAAGTGGAAGTCGCTACTCTGCACTTTGTGGATAAGTTGTCATGTATCATTTTGTAGTGTTTATAAATTCACATCCGTTAAAATGTTGATATAGATTCGGTTGTCGAATGCTAATCTTTTTCTTTTGTCTTTTGGTTTTCGACAGGGATAGAGTGAAGACGTAAGGTTGTGCTTAGCAGCTTGCGATATTTACTTTTTGTCAATGAGGAATATTTTAGTTAAGATTTCTTTGTTTTTGCCCGCTTTTAAATATTTTTACGTCTTAGGTGACAATTTTAGCTTAAATACTTCCTATAACTATATTGAATTCTCCCCCAGTTGTTCGCTTAATAACTCATTGTTAAATGATGCTCCCTTCCGTTGGTTTGCTTTTAGAATATTTTATTTATGTTAATGATTATGATTGGACATTTTGTATTATCTATATTATTTTATATTTATATTATTTCTATGTTCTTCTTTAATAAAGAATTCTTTCGGTTAGCTTATTTTCTATAATTAGATTTATATTTCATATTGATCTTCGCTATACTATTCCCTTATTTCATGTGGTGAACAGTTACATTTTTCCGCTAGTTTACATTCGGTACATTAAAGTACGTTTGCGTACTTGGATTGTGTTAGAGTATGAAGAAACAAGTCTGTGTTTCTTTAGTTGAATTTATGTTTGATTTTTTAGGCGTGTTACTTTTAGAATTCTTATCATTTTCCACTTAATATATTAGGGGTTCAGGAAATTTTGCTGGATGCGTTGAGTTCGTTAGTTTTATATTAGTTATAATTTTTGAGCTACCAATGATATTGTGGAAATATTTCTTTGTTATGACGGTAATAATTTTAAAAATTTCTATACTTTTCAGCCATGGACTTGGTACAATAATTTTTTTATATGTGGTCTGTATATTCAATATTAAGCAGATGTAGACGTAATTGACATATTATTCTAGTGTTTCATCTCTGCTAATAGTCTATTAATTACCAGACAGCATTTATCGTATTAACTTTGTTGACACCGCCGGATGAAATGGTAATTACTAGATTTCAACACTATAGTAATATCTCATAGGCTTCTGATGATTGAAATATACGTTTGATATGTTTGTTTTCTGTGATTTATTTTACATTTTAGGGTCTCATTGTTCTGAGTATATCTTTGTTACACGGATCATGGTTTATGTTGTTTTTATTATCACATATATTGGTAATGCATGAGTGTCTTCATATGCAATCTAATTTTGGTATTTTCTGTGGAATATATGCGTGTATGTGTGTATTTACATATACATATCTATCAATGTGTCTGTATGTCTATCTATCTGTCTATATACATATACACATAAATGAGTGTGTGTGTCTGTGTGTGTACTTGTATGTTTGTGCACGTATCATCATCTATTTCCAACGTGTATGCTCAAATTATGAAAAGCGGTTGGGTAAAAGCTTTGATGAAATGGAAGAGAGCCTGTAAGCCGAAGACAACTAAGATAAGAACAATGAGAACAAGAAGATTATAGAATATAGAAGGTCCTACATCATCCTGTATGATAGAATAAAAGTGCTATAATTGGAATACATTAGGGGAGTAAAGTAATTAATACGAGACTTTTGAAAACAAACAATCAGAAAACATCTGAAAAATAAAGTTTACATGGAATGAACTAAATTACAGACATAGAATAGGGATTTGCAGAAATATTGACTACTCTACGACAAAAAGGTGGGGGTAGATGATGTGGGAAATGGAGGTGAGAACGTGCAAAGTTGGGTAACAAACCTGATTTAAGTGTATTTGTCCTCTGACCTGTTTCATCTTTAAGAATTAATTCGTATAAACTGCTTGAATATATTATTATATATACAATGCTGCTGCTGCCGCTGCTGCTGCTGCTACTACTACTACTACTACTACTACTACTACTACTACTACACACACATCTATTCATCTATCCATCCATACGTACATGCATACATGCACACACACAAACACATACGCACACAAATATGTGTGTGTGTGTAAGGTTTCACCGTGAGTTTAGATCAAGACACAGTTGTAACAAGCCATTCTACAAACAACGGGAGAAATAAGATTTAAAAAAAATAGGAAAATATTTGTATACATTGTGGAATTCCCTACATAAAAACAGACAAATATTGCAGAAAACATGCAGATGTTGCAACATAGTGTTACAGTAGCATATAACATACACGCATCGCAATGGTACATCTGATTACGATAAACTCAGTCTAACAGTCAAAATGTGGCATGATAATCTGCATAAGCTTTAAACGACCAGCATAATAATATAGAAAAGCCTAAACACTCAAAACCCCGCGAATAAGAAGAGAAAGACGACCGGAAACGTTGATAAAGATGTACTTGGGAAGTTTATTTTGCCAACGGAATATAAGTTTTCTATACTCAGATACGTTAATGAAGATAAATTAAGTTAGGCCAATTTTCCATTTTCAAATAACGTGGTATAAACAGAAGCTGTTCAACACACACACACACAAACACACACACACACACACACACACACACACACACACACACACACACACACACACACACACACACACACACACACAAACACACTCACACACACATATATACACATATACAAACATACATACATACATACATACATCAGAAATGTCACACTGCCAGGTAGTTTTCGAACACTAATAATCAATGGAATTTGCAGAAGCAACACTTGACACACAGGCACCAGTGGGCAGATCCCTACCAGAACACACAAATGCGTACACACACTTGCACACATGCACACCGACTCTGTCTGTCTCTCTACACACGCTCGCACACACGCTCACCCCCATATATATATATATATATATATATATATATATATATATATACGTACAAGTTTTTTCATACTGAGCTACTCGGCAAAATTGTTAATTATTAATTTTATTTCTAATTGACGATTCTCTGCCCTGTATATTTATATTTTAGTAATACCTCTAAGGTCGATAGCTAAACCGCAAAAAGTCGTACGGGACTTTTTTCTATGCGGGACTATTTATGATACACACTGAATTGAATTCATTAGGGTGAGAGATTTTAAACTCACTGGCCGATAAATTTCTTAATGTTTGCCTCACGTGGTCTTGATGTCGCATGGTCAAAATT
>NC_068993.1:22987033-22987791 GCF_001194135.2 Octopus bimaculoides
TTTTTTTTTACACGGATTTTTGTGCTAAGTTTAACTAGTGCCTCTTTGCTTTGTCTTCGGCACATGTGGCCGACAGAGAAAAAATGATTAATATTATTATGATTATTATTACTATTATTATGCATACTTTGCTTTTATTTTTATTATTTAAAAAAAAAATTAGGGTTGTTTTTATTTATGGTTGTTTGCTCTTTAAATAAACAGCGACAAATACTTATTCTTTTCACATTACAAGTTGGAACGGCCTAATGCTATCCTGGTCAGGTGCCACTCTGACATATCAAACCATAGATTATGCGTATTCGTCAGTCAGAACTAACTGAATTGTAACGTGCATAGAAAATGTATGGTACAGAAAGAATTGTAGAGAATATCTAATTTCTTCTTTCTCTGTCTTCTTACTTGTACATATATGTGTATATGTATGTGTGTGTGTGAATATATGTTATGTATGTAGTGTATATATGTAACCATGTTTGTGTATCCAAGGATTTCTTATAACTTCACAAGCTTAAACCAGAATTATAGTGGTGGTGGCTGGTCGGTTCATATATACTGTATAAGTTGAATAGACAAATGGAAGCTGCAAGAATATAGATACTAGTCGGAATGTATTCAACAATTTTATAATATAATAGCAGATTAATTCGGAAATGAGAAACAGAATGTAATAAATACATACTTATATATGAAAACATATACATAAAAACATACTTATCATACATGCATACCTACATACAAACACACACACATACATA
>NC_068993.1:22987975-22992735 GCF_001194135.2 Octopus bimaculoides
TATATATATATATATATATATATATATATATATATATATGTATGTATGTATGTATGTATGTATATATAACAATACTGTAAGAATGATTTAAACTTTCGACAGAATGTGACAGATACAAAGTTGAATGGATTTTTGCAGACACTAATGATTATTAATTTGCAATATGTAACATTTGCTTATAATAGCTTCCTTAATGGGTGACTTTTCTCCATAGAAATTGTAGAAACTTCAACCATTGTATTATATAAGCAAGTGTATTAATATTTTTTGCATCATAAGATTTCACCTCTTATACTTCTAAATGTATACATGCCGGAGACAATATATGTTATTTTTATAGAATATTTTCCTCTTTAGACTTATTGTTTCAAATTTTATAACTAATGTTCTAATTTATGGCTATGGACATAAATTATCTCATGTTCTAAATTCGTGAATAATTTTACGTTACTCTCTCAAGTTTTTTGTTAAAGAAAGTCTTGTTATAGATTTTGAATTTATACTCTCAATCGATTACATCGAAATCACACTAAAGAAAACACAAATTCATAAGGCATTTTGGACGAATTTTATGTTCGTCATTTAAAATTCATTCCTACTAACTACAGAGTTACATATTTCAAGAGTGATGAAGCTATTTGCTTTTATAGTTATTATTGACTGTATTATTTACAATACTTGCTTCATTATTGCTATGATTTTGAGATTTTTGTCAAAGAGGTCCGTCATTAAGAATTCATAATACAATGAAAATGATATACCAGCTATACAATTCCATGAAAAAATAATACTCTTACATTTGTATATACGGAAGCAATATATATTAGTAAATGTTTTACCTATTCACAAGTTTGTTATTCATAACATTCTGTCCAAAACTGAAAACTAAATATGAAATGAAAATTGGTTTCTTCAATGCGTATAAGAATAATCAAAATAAATCATTTAACCATGGCGTGACCAGATGACTTTCTATGGAGAAATCTTATATATTTTTTCCTAAAAATTTAAACAAATACAATAATTTTCCAAATCACGGAAGTCGGAAGTCATTGTAGTGTCTCATATTATTATTGCCAATTATAATTACCATGTCAGATAGTAAATTAAGCTATATGGATGAAAAGCATAAAGATTTTATCAACAAAATCAAAGTCTGCTCCTCTCAACTTTTTATCAGTTTTATTTTGTACTTCCAAAAATCTATCTGTATATCTGTCGCTCCCATACGCGTGGTGGCATGCATGTGTAAATACATACATGCATTGATAACATAAAATATCGCATAAGTATATGCTAAGGGGACAGCCTCTTTGTGATGTTTATACTTTCTGTAAAACACTTGTCATCATATTAAGGAAGTCTGAAGGATATCTTGCTGATTCACAAGGTAAGAAAAATACCAAAATTACACTTGAAGCTATATAACTGAAACTATATGCAAATAACATGCAAGAGGTATGAGATGGAAGAATCCTTGACATGGTTACACTTTCAAAGGATATAGGGTTGGAGTTTGGTCAGGATAAACGTTACTGTATGATTGTGAAAAGAGGGAAACCTATAACCCAGAGTAGCAACATTCTAGCAGCGACTAAACTGTTTCCGCTATATCTGATGCGGAATGTTACAGGTATCGCAGAACACTGCATTCAATAAGATAGTGGCCCACTACATGTTTGCAGTGCCGGTACTTATACCAACATTTGGGTACTTATACCAACATTTGGGTACTTATACCAACATTTGGGTGATTGTTATGAAAACCCGGATGATACTAACAAACACTGCCTTTGAATGTCGTATCATATCCCATCGGCAACATCTTTTAACCAGAAATTGTCGAAGTGCATTCCTTGATCAAGTATGCATACATAAGATTGATAACATATTGAGAGTTTGAAAGCTGCTCCTTGAGCAGCATTCCTTTTCTGATAACCTGAATTACATGCCCAAATAAGTCGCACGAATCTTCTGAAATCTATCATCTAGTGAAAGGATGAGCATATATGAGCAGAAGGATCATGCATGGATATGTTGGTAGAAAGCTCCGTGATGATAGAAACATCAATTATCAAAAGAGTTTATCATGACCAACAAGCAGATTACTAAGTCCCACCTTGAAGCGTATGCGTTTGCAATCCAGGAAGAAAAAATATCAGCCACATATTTGATTCACAAAAGGGACAGGGATGAGAGAAAAGCAGCAAAATGTGACGACCGATGCAGACGTTGTGGAGTTCACACCGAAGATATCACCCACAGTTGTCCGAAAATTTTATCACGGTATTATCTACCGGTGAGACATGATGTTCTGGCTAGGACACTATATAATTAGATCTGTGAGAAAACTAATACCGAGGACAAAGAAATAAGAACCCACAGTATGGTAGAAGCAATATCCACTCATAAGGAAAAAGAGTACTAGTGGAATGTTCCAGTGAAAACCTCAGAAATATAATCGACCTGATATAATGATTTGAAATAAAGAAGAGAATCTGTGTACAGTTGTGGAAATCAGCTGCCCAGCGGATGTTAACAGAAAGTTAAAGATCATCGTAAAAGAGAACACCTACGCTGAACTATTGAGAAATCTGCAGTTATTCTATTTAGATCACAAGTTCCGATGTATACCTGTAATTACTGGAGCCCTGGGATACGAAAAACACTGCCTAAATACCAATCTTGTGAAATTAAGCTTCTGAAAGCGAAAAGGGGAGAGCTGATTCGAAGATTATGGGTGCAAACCATCACTGGAACTGTAAATATCTGTAAAACTATCCAGGTGTCGATCATTTAAGTATATATGAGCATGTTTAGATATGCAAGTCTATGCATGAGAATACTTACATAATACAAAACATGCTGATCTGCACGTATACATACTTAGATACATTTCCTAGTTACATACATGCATACATGCCTACAAAAATACCTTATTGATGTTGAAATTCTAATGAAGGTGCCTTGGATCTAGGTCAGAAACCGGCTCTTTCTCTATAGGCAAGAAATTTTGAAATAAAGTGGAATAATGACATACATATTCAATGCTATTCCTCAGTACAATATCACTGAAAGTAGTAAATGAAATATTAATAATATTAGTTTACTCAATAATTTTACTATATTTGTACTTTGACTATCATACTTTTGGGCTGGCAGAATAATTAACGTGCCGGGCGAAATGCCGCATTTCTTCCGACTTGATATTCTCAATTTAAATTCCGGCAAGAGCGGCTTTGCTTTTTATCCTTTCGGGTCTGAAATTTTACTCACTATTTGAACAGCGGGATCAATATAAGGATCTAGACCTTGCCACATGAAATTTGAGGCCTTGAGCCTTTAGTAGAAAAATTATTATGCTTTTGAATAGACTTACAGAAGTAAAAATTTTTTGACATTTATTTCAGTCGTTATCTTTAGAAAATTTTACGCATGAGTTTTATTTTAGATATGTTACAAATGAATCGATTTAAAAATATTTTGAAGTAAATGAAGCGAATTCAGAGAAATGAATTTTCTCTTTGCATGATTGATTCAATTTCCTTTGACTAATATATATTTAAAACAAGTTGCTCTTTTGGTTTGCTAAAACATCCCATGAATTATTAACTTACGGAAAGGGGAAATTTTTCCTGAAAATTTGGATGTCTTTTACAAAACGATTACTATAATATTATTCAAATAGCCTTAGAAGCATGCAGTCTCTATATTCCCGTTTTCGATTTATACATTTTGTTGTTTGTAACTCTAGATTCTTGTTGCTTAGAAACACAGGTAAACAAAAGAACCTTTTCATTTGTTTGTATAACTAATTCACAGCATTTTATCATATTCCATTTGAATATATATATTGCTAGAGTGAGAAAATGGGTAACTAACACGTAATGCATTTAGCGTTCCATTAAGCAATGCAATTAATCAATAAATTTACAACGATAATGCGATTATTATCGTTTCACTAATTCATATAAAGAAAAGCATTGACGGCATTTCGCGGCAATTAAATTTAGTAGAGTAATTAGATATGGAATGCAATAAGGAGTTAGACAGATTCACGGCAATATTGTGACAACTTCGATCATATTTCCATCGTAACATAACTCATCAGCTGATCTCTGATTACTTGTTAGTTCAGATTCATTAAAATATATTTTCATTAATTCATATTGATGCGGTTCTTCTTGGTCGTTTTTTTTTTCTGAACAGCGTTAGTCATTAAGATGATTATTATGGATAAGATTGTAATATAAGAATAATTTCTGTTATAGCTTAATTTTCTGGCTGCAAACAATGATATGTATGTAATCTGGCACTTATTTTTTCACATCACAATAAACTAAGTGTCAAAAATCGTGTATGAACTCATTGTAATATATATTAAAGAAGAATCGTTCTAAGTTCGTTAGTATAAATATTTATATTAATTATCCAAATAGTTTGTTTATCTGAAACAAAATTAGTTTAACATTATTATTGAGTGAGAGAGCAGTGAATGCCATCAAAGTGACACTGGGGTAAAATATACGAGCCCATTATACCTATCATGACTACCCGTCTGATAAGGGTACACTAGGCCCAGGCCTCACAACAATATGTGCGCGATATGGTGATTTCATATCAAGATAAACAGCGCATGACCACGCAGGTGGGTCCCAGTTAGAATTTTCTACAGGTCGAGCAGCCCATCCCGCTGAAAAGGTCCCTGAATAAGGTTTGTTTAAGAATGTTGAGCAAAACACCCATGTTTCCAAAGGTGA
>NC_068993.1:22993046-22997063 GCF_001194135.2 Octopus bimaculoides
ATTATTATTATTATTATTATTATTATTATTATTATTATTATTATTATTATTATTATTATTATTATTATTATTATTATCATTATTATTATTATTATTATTATTATTATTATTATTATTATTATTATTATTATTATTATTATTATTATTATTATTATTATTATATGTTTGACTTTTGCTTACCCATCATGGAAAATGAGACAAGTTAGAAATTCATGTTGGTGTTATGCCTAGGGTGTCATATATTTGGTTTTGAACATAGTATTGTTCTAGAGAATGTTTAAGAAAACATAAGGCAATTATGAGTTTGTTTTAAATTTTGAGATTACATAGACAGTAGGATATGGGCGGTTCCGATGAGCACTATCTTTAGAATTTCTGCCATTTTGGGGTTTCATGGTATCTGAGCGAGGTAGCAATCAGCCCATTTTGCTATCATTCCTATGGCACATATGAGAACAGGTATTGTTTTAGTTTTGAAGTTCCACATTTTGCCAATTACTATTTCAAGATCTTTATACTTGCACAGTTTTTGTAGGTCTTGACAGATACGTTTATGTCAACTGGGGCAGTCATAACAATGAGGGAGCTTGATTTTTGTCACAAGTCTTTCAATATAATATTTGGTCTCTTCGCATCTATCTTTCTATCAGTTTGAATGGTGAAGTTACAGAGGAGTGAGAGGTAATTATTTTCAAGCACAGGAGCTGGCTTGTGTTCCCACCAGTTTTTTATCATGGGAGCAGGTCAGGTTTTTGAAAATTACTGACTAAGTATATTGTACTGCTCTATCATGCCTGGTGAGATACTCTGTAGGCTAGTCCGACTGTTATTTTATAGAAGTTTTCTCTCTGTATCAAGCCACGACCTCCTTCTGAGCAGGGTAGATATATTCTTTGTTTGCTTTGGGGTGGTGACTTTGGTACGCTGTTAGTAGTTTTCTGGTTATTCTATCCAGGTTGCTCAGTTCACTGATCTTCCAGTTTATTACATTAAAGCTATAACTTATGACTGGTATGGCTAACTTGTTTATCCCTATTATATTATTTTTAGCATTAAGTTCAGTATTTAATATCAGCCTACCTCTTCTGTAATACTCTCTCCTAATTTTGTTTTTCATTTCTCTGTGTTGTATTTCCGATCCTTCTTCTGTTCCTATATATTTATATGGGCAGATGTGGTCTAATTCTGTAATTTCTGTGTCTATGTCGAGTGCAGTGTTTTCAGCACTGATTAATTTGCCTCTTGTCAATGTGATGTCGGCACATTTGTCCAGCTCCATGTTAATTCCGATGTCATTGTTGAAAATGAACAATTTTGATAATGTTTCTCTGTTCCATGCTGCTTTTAGCGTAAAGTTTCAGGTCATCCATGTACAGGAGATGATTTATTTTTTGTCCGCAGCACCTATTACCCATGGTGTTTTCGTTTAATATGTTTGTTAGCAGGGTCGGAGAAAGGCAGAAAAGCAAGGATGATAGTGAGTCTCCTTGGAAAACTCCTCTTCTTATGGGTATAAGATAGATTTTAGTAACTTGCGAATCATTTTTTAATGTTATACTGGTTTTCCAGTTTCCCATTCCATGTTTAATATATTTTAGAAGTGCTGGGGATACCTTATTTGTGTGAAGAGATTCCAGTATCCACGAGTGCGAAACACTGTCGAATGCTTTCTGGTAATCAATCCAAGTCATGTTCTGGTTTGTGTTCCTATTACATTCCTTTATAATTCCTCGGTTTACTAGAAGTTGCTCCTTAGAGCCATACATCCTTCTCCGGCACCCTTTTTGTTCTTCTGATAAGACATTGTTGTTTTCTAGATGTTTTATAAGCTGGTTATAGATGACTAATTTCAATGTTTTGTAAGATGTTGATAGGCATGTTATTGGTCATGTATAGGCATGTTATTGGTCATGTATAGGCATGTTATTCTGTGAGCGTACAGTATCTTTGTTTTGGGGAATTAGGGTGGTTTGCACTCGCAGCATCCAGTTTGATGTTGATTTATTATTATTATTATTATTATTGTTATTATTATTATTATTATTATTATTATTATTATTATTATTATTATTATTATTATTATTATTATTATTATTATTATTATTATTATCAACATCATTATTATTACCAACATCGTTATTAAGGCGGTGCCCTAGCAGAATCATTAGCATGATTTAATGTTTCAGAACACAAGGAAAGATCACCATCCCTTCTCAAATAAAGGGAAGTGATGAGTGTTGGAACGATCATTAGGATATTGTTTTCCCAACACTAGCTGATATGATCCAGAAACAAATCACAGACAGTAGTAGTAGTAGTAGGAGCAGCAGCGGCAACCACTACTACAGCAAATAATACAACAACAAAAGAACAACAACAGCAGTAAAAAACAGTAATGCAATAGTAATGAAGGCGACAGCAGCAACGATGAGTAATATAAAATCCAAAATACCAAATGCTCAGCCTCCAGCATCGTCCCCAACATCAACACACTGAGAAGTAGTTCTACACTGTCCAATACCGCTATGATACGCTGGACGGAAAGACCTGTTAAATTGCTCGGGGTGTGGAGAACAAGTAGGACAAGGCGACGAATAGGAGGGCTATCTTACCCTCAAATAAGCCGAGAAAAAGCAACCTCTGACAAATTGAGCAGAGATGGGGAATGCTTACATTGCCTCCGTCATATACAACAGCCTGACAGCCATGCCATGCCCCGATTTACGTGTGATCATATTGGAACGCTTACTCTTCCGCTTTATGTAGAAGGGACGTGTTCCGTTAATCAGTCACTCTATTTACTCCATTGAATGGCGTTCTGCGTATAATTTTGCTGCTGATAATATGTCATGCGCTGAGGGTACGAAATCGCCAGTTTTTCCTAGATGCTAAGCAAATATGGTCAACTTTGTCGGACGTCCTCCACAGCTCGTCATTTTGACTGAGCTATAGTCATGGATCAAGCAGAGACCGAGGCAGAGCCCCTGGCACCTAGCGTGTCGTCAGGCGTACTGAGTCCTCTCCCAGTCAGTCAATGAGGTGGGTGGAAGTTCCACTTTGGCTTTCTATAGAGTTTAATGCCGGCAAGCGCGACGAAGAACTCGAGAAGACTGGGCGTCAACGAGAATCAACTTGCTGATTTGTTCTGGTAGATTTTCGGGTCGGGGTTATCGTATAATTTCCAGTAATGTTTGGGTTCAAAGTACTTCGTGGGGGCCATTGCCGTTTAAAATCTAGGATCATGGAAATTACGTTCGCTGGGTTTGTCTAAAATGCACGAAGAACGACATAACTGTTTTTGCACGCTTTCAACCAGTACTCGAGCAATGCTGACTTGTCTGTTCATGTCAAAAACCTGCTGTCATGTGTAGGACGCATCTGGCTATCAGCTTGGTCCATTGCGAAGATCGCGCTTCCTTTGGCCGGGAAGGGCAGGCAAAGTTTCTTTGTATGGTGGCACTTGCGAAGCAGCTGTATAGTAGACCAGTTTGAAAGAGCTAAAGACAGACACTTTACTATTTGGCCAGGCCCTCGTCAACGTTTTCAATTTTCACTTAAAGCGGAAAGAGATGCAAGAAAAGAAAGTGCTGACTTCCAGTAATCTTATTGTAGGATGGGTGAATATGGGGAAAATGATCCGAGTGAACCTATTTCAGTAGGTTGCGTCAGTAGATTGGAAGGAAAAGATGTGGACCACCCTAGTGGCCAGAGTGACCCTGGTTTGTGAGGTGTCCAAATGGGCAAACCTTGGAGGTCCCCCAGTTATTGGTAATTTTGTCGTAGTTAGAACTTATATTGTTATCATTTTTACTCTTTCCACGTTTCTATTTATATAACCAACATTGTATTATTCATATAATGGTTTTTGTGAACCCTTAATAGTAAATAAAGAAAGCACTATTATTATTATTATTGTTGTTGTTGTTGTTGTTGTTGTTGTTGTTGTTATTATTATTATTATTATTATTATTATTATTATTATTATTATTATTATTATTATTATTATTATTATTATTC
>NC_068993.1:22997073-23004831 GCF_001194135.2 Octopus bimaculoides
TGTGGTTTGTTGTGATGCTCTTATGATTACTGTATTGAAAGTGTTTTACGTAGGATGTGTGCGGTGCCTAGTAGTGCTATTTTCTGTATGTTATATATATTTGTTAGTCCTGGTGTTTTTGTTATGTATTTTTCTGAATATGATTTTATCATACTTAATGCACCCACTATGATAGAAATTGTTTCTGTTTTTAGACTCCACATTCGAGTTACCTTATTTTCAAGTCTTTGCATTTTGAAAGTTTCTCCATTTCTTTTAGAGAAACTTTGTCATCTGTTGGTATTGATACATCAATTGGAAAGCATTTTTCCTTCATGATCTCTGACAACTATATCTGGCCTATTGGCCTTAATTTCTCTTTCTGTGTGTATTGGCATATCCCATATTATTGTTGCTTTCTCGTGTTCTGTGACCTTTTCTGGCGTGTGCCTATATCATTTTGTTCTGTTGCTATTCCACAATGCCGGCAGAGCTTCCAGTGTATATACATCCCAACTCTGTTTTGTCTGTGAATATATTCCTTCTTAGTCAGGACTTGGCAGCCAGAGACAATATGGTTTATTGTTTCTTGTCCACCTCCACATTTTCGGAAGTTCCTTGTTATGTTTCTTCTCATATGTTTTTGGTAATTTTAATTTCTGGTGGGGAAGCTTTGGTTTTGTGCTGCAATTGAAACTCCTTCAGTCTCTGCCTTGAGTCCTGAGCTTCTCAGCCATTGCTGGAATTTTTCTCTGTCTATTTCTTTTGCGTTTCGCTTAACCCAGTATTTGCCATGAAGGGGCTTTTCTTGTCGTCGACTTTCATGATCCGTTGCTGTTCCAGTTTTAGTTTGAATTTCAGTTGTTTTACAGATTTTGCGCGGCATGGTGATCTCATATCAAGATAAACAGCACATGACCTTGGAGATAGGGTCCAGTTAGAATTTTTCCTTTGGTTGAGTAGCCCACTTCGCTCAAAAGGGTGGTTTAAGGATGTTGAGCGAAACACCTATGTTTCCAGAGATGAATAAATTAAAGCATAAAGAATTCCTCTCAACACGCGGCTATGATGCTCCCCCACTTCTTCTCGTGATCAGAGATGCACATATCATCAACCAAGAAAGAACATGCTCAACTGGTTAAGGTCAAACAACCGGCAAGCAAATCTGTGGTATTGAGTAGAATATTTGGGATTGTGTCGAGCAGATGTTGTCGAGTGTGAGATGAACCCAGTTGTCTGTCGAGTGTATGATGAGGATCGACACACCATCTTTCCTTAGCATAGAAGGAAGGTAAATCTTTCTCTGCTTAGTGGTTTTGGCAAAAGAGGCTGTGTGGTGGACCCATCTTAAAGGTTTGAAGTCAGGCACATTCCTATTTGGTCAAGCCCTCGATCAATTTCTTCAAATATCATTTGAAGAGGAATGTGAGAATTGAGCGGGAGGTGCTAACTTCCAGTGTGTTTATCAAAAGGTAGCCAACAATGGCAAGACACCACCGCCACCATCACCTTTGCCACGACCACTATTAAAACCTGAAGGTCTAAGATTTCTGAGGGAGGTGACAAGTCGATTTCGTTGAACCGAGTGTTTCACTGGTACTTAATTTATTGACCCCGAAAGTATGGAAGGCAAAGTTAACCTCAGTGGAATTTGCACTTAGAACCTAAAGACGGACGAAATACCGCTAAGCATTTTGCCCGGCATGCTCAACTGATTTTAATAATAATAATAATAATAATAATAATAATAATAATAATAATAATAATAATGATAATGAAAATTTAAAAATTGAAGAAATGAAACAAATCACCAGAAATGAAATAAATCACCAGTAGGCACTCCGTCGCTTACGACATCGAGGGATCCAGTTGATCCGATCAACGGAACAGCCTGCTCCTGAAATTAACGTGCAAGTGGCTGAGCACTCCACAGACACGTGTACCGTTAACGTAGTTCTCGGGGATATTCAGCGTGACACAGTGTGACAAGGCTGAACCTTTGAATTACAGGCACAACAGAAACAGGAAGTAAGAGTGAGAGAAAGTTGTGGTGAAAGAATACAGCAGGGTTCGCCACCATACCCTGGCGGAGCCTCGTGGAGCTTTACGTGTTTTCGCTCAATAAACACTCACAACGCCCGGTCTGGAAATCGAAACCGCGATCCTATGACCGCCAGTCCGCTGCCCTAACTACTGGGCCATTGTGCCACCACACCAGTAGGGAATACACAAATAAAGTTTGAAAATTATTGTAGTCAAAGCTGAAATTAAAAAGTCTTATTAAAGCAATAAATTCAAGAACAGCTATCTTAATCAGATATAGAGTTGGAATTATAGACTGGACCAAAAGCCATATAAAGAAACTTGACAGGAAAACTAGGAATTTGTTGGGATGTATGCAGAAAGCTGATATGAACATGCTGAACTTCAGGAGAGACCAGGGTGAAAGAGGCTTAATAGCAGTAGGAGAATGCATACAGATGAAAAGTAAAAGTCTAGCTGAGTATTCACAGAACAGCACAGAAAAAAAGCTACTAAAGACATTTAATAAAGAACAGGTGATGAAGCGCGTATTAAGAGTAAAAGACAAAAATCAAATACAAAAAGATCACGTCAGATAGATCGAAGTGAAACTTCTGCAGGTCTAAATTTGGAGATCCACTGAAGACGTATATGGAACAAAATCCTGGGCTTAAAATAGGGGGAATTAAAAATAGTAGAAATAGAGGTAAGACAATATGGTTTTCCTTTGGACCCACAACACTCAATAGTTCAGTGTAAACACGAAGATCTTCTCCTCCTCCTCTCATAAATTGGACGAAGGATGGTGAAGGCTAAATTATCAGATGTGTCACCAGAATTAGACATTTGGTGGTTGGCTGCGTGCGCTGTGGTCGAAAGTCCGGAATAGAGTAGGAAATTTTGATCCAAGTAAAACCGTAATCCATGGAAAAAGGTCCCCAACCAATGGAGCAGAACTTCAAGTCGTGGTGGAATGTAGAAAACCAAGGTGCCATACTTGTGTGTCTAATGCACATTTGAAGGCTCTCTGCCCGCAACAACAACAAAATAGAACTAAAGGAACGGCTGTTCTACCACCACTACCACTACAAGAAGGCCAAAAGCTGCAGCAGTCAATACAGAAACAGCCATTGAAGCAACATCGTCAACACCAGAATTCCACCACAACAATGCTACCGAGAACTGTAGCAGTGGAAACAAGCAATGCCCAATCATACCTACAGACGGGCAACACAGATACGGCGTGTGTTCCCGACACTGGCGATTCAGAAGCCTTATCATGAGACAAGGAGGAATTGAATCCGCCAAGAAGGGCTAGTGTTATACTTGCGCCCATTTTCGAGGACTTTAAATATTTTCATCATGTGGTCTGTCGGGATGGAGCGGCGGGGTTGCATTGCTATTCCAAAAATCCTTAAATCTCAAAGTGAAAGCAATTTTCTTGGACTCGAGCGGCTAGTTGATGGTCCTAGATATGAATGGTAGTGAAGGTGGCGCACTTAGACTAGCAGTCGTCTATGCCCCGACAGGGGCTGAAAGACCAGAAATATTCAGGCATCTGGAAACATTCTTGAGATATTCTCGCAGTTTAGTATTATAAGGGGACTGGAATAGGATTTTGGATGCACGGAAGGACTGTGTGGGTCTAGAGCACAGAAGATGGTGAAAAAAGCCTCGGAAACATACTCAGAAACTTCCACTTGTCTGATAGGTAACGACTGCAATTTCCTAATGTGCCAGTGTGGACATGGAGCAACCACACATCGTATCTTGATAGAGTATTTATTAGGTCAGAAGATAGTGTAAGTTGTCCCAAATTCAAATTGGTCGGCTACGCAGACCACAAGTTTTTGATCTGCTAGTCAAGTTAGATAGTACCCGCAGAAAGGGACCCGGTTGCTGGAAATTAAACACGTTCTTTCTGGCAGGCAAAGACTACAGGGACCAGATTAGTGAACTAGGTAAGCCGCAGTTGACGAGGGCAATTGTCAACAACCGGTGGTGGTCCACCGTGAAGAGGGCGATTAGAACAGAATCGTTAGCGTTTAGCAAAGTGTTAGCAATAGAGAGGAATAGATTAGAGGGTAAACTAATTAGCAGATTAGAAGAGGCGATTAGAAAAGGGATTGCGACAGATACGTTAGCCTTTGAAATTTCTTCGAAGCGAAGCACGAACGTTGCGCTGTCAGACCTAAGGCCAGGGTGCTCAAACACGAAGAAGCTAAAGCTATCCGATTAGCCTGCTCAAACGGTGGAGGCGCGACATATAACCAAAACGACGATCAGGTCTTTGACGGATTAGCATGAGCGCGGCTACTCGGCTCCGAGCAAATATGTGTGGCTTTTCAGCAGCACTTCACGCAGCAGTTTGGAGTTGTCGATGGGTCAGTGATTGTACTGGACTGTATCTGGAAGGCTTGCCGCGGCTCTCGATAACTGACTCGAGTTTATGTGAAAAGCTGATAACAGCCGCTGAAATTCAGGAGGCGACGAGCGATTGCAGAAGTCGCAGATCGCCCGGTTTGGATGGTCTGCCCAATGTATTCTATGGCTTGATGCCAGATTTTTCTGACAACATCTTGACAGACGTCTACCGCTACTGGCAACAGAGCAGAAGAATTCCTAGAGCTGTTAGCAAATGTATGGTGACACTGCTCAGGAAGGATGGCTACAATGGGGACTTAATAAGGGATTTTTCGACCCATAACTGCGGAACACAGAGTTTAAGATTTTGGCCAAGGGGTTAGCTGGTCGATAGCCTACTCGGAGAAGCGCAAACATGCACAATCGCGAGCAGATCTATCCATACAATCTCCACCTTATGCGATACGTCATAGGGAGAGCTGGGACCAAAGCTGGCTTCGGGATGCTCTGATTAATTTGGATCCATCGTAAGCATTCGATTGCATTGATCATCGCTACTTGGAAGCCTTCCTGAATGTAGGCGGTTACGGAACCATCTTCAGGGTTTGGATCATTGAAATGCGCATCTGCACCTGTTCAGTAGTCAAAATAAACAGTCAACTACTGCAGCTGTTTGACATCGGACGTTCGGTCCGTCAGGGCTGTCCACTGTCGCCTCTTCTGTATGTATTGGCATTCGAACCACTGCTGCGGAAGCTGAAACAGCTAAGAGGCATCCCTTTCGAACTGGGATAAGGAAGGGCAGTATCGGCATATACAGACGACGTCATCGTCATGGTGTAGGACGCTTCCGAAGTGGAGACAGTCGGCACCCTCCTAAAAGAATATAAGTCGGTTGCAGGAGCTAAAATCAACGCCGACGAGTCACAGGGTCTTTTTCCGCACATTTTAAGCTTTGACACCTGATCGATAATTATCGGGGAAGACATTAAATACCCAAGTTATCAATCTCAAAATCCTAGCTGTCTCCAGCAGAGTAGTTTTTTGGGCTCGCTCTGCTCTGATGTAAATTCTTATTTTTCTGACATATTTCTTGAACTTAGTTGTTAGTGCTCCGAGTGCACCTACAGCTACTACAATGACAGACACTCTCTTCATAGTCCACGTTCTTGCAATTTCGTCTTTCAGTAGTCTGTGTTTTTCAATCTTTTCCAAGTTCTTTGCCACATATGCTTGCATTCCTCAGTACTGCAATTTCTTCGTCTTCTTCTTCTTCTTCTTCTTCTTCTTCTTCTTCTTCTTCTTCTTCTTCTTCTTCTTCTTCTTCTTCTTCTTCTTCTTCTTCTCATCAAATATTGGATGTTAATTACACTTTCCACACTATTATTTAATTACACTTTCCACACGAGCACAAAATTAACTCACAAATGGCTGAGAACTCCACAGATGTACATGACATTAGCGTAGTTTTCTGGGGAGTTCAGGCTCACACAAAATAGGAGAAGGCTGGCCCCTTTAAATTACGAGACATATATATATGTGAATGTATTTGTGCGTGTGTATAGTTTAGGTTAGTTAAAACGTTTGCAATAATAAGTATGCTGATTTTGTAGTGTTTACCGATTTTCCAGTGTAAAAGACTGTCCTACTCTACTGTGGCGATTTTTGTATTCGGTTGGTGTTAACACAGGGCATCCCGAGACGAGATGGTCAATTGTCTCCTCAATTTTATCGCAATTTTTTG
Organism: Octopus bimaculoides; assembly: GCF_001194135.2. Classification (NCBI taxonomy): domain Eukaryota; kingdom Metazoa; phylum Mollusca; class Cephalopoda; order Octopoda; family Octopodidae; genus Octopus; species Octopus bimaculoides. Next base: position 23,003,183 of record NC_068993.1, read on the forward strand.
TTATTATTATTATTATTGTTCAGTAGTTTTATTTTTATAACGTGCTTTCACTTCACTACCGAGCGCAGCTCTGTGCGCCTTGGGTATGTGCTGTGGTTTGCTGTGGTGCTCTTATGTTTACTGTATTGAAAGTGTTTTGCGTAGAATGTGTGCAGTACCCAGTAGTGCAATTTTCTGTATGTTATATATATTTGTAAGTCCTGGTGTTTCTGTTATGTATTTGTCTGAATATTTTTTATTATACCTAAAACACCTACTATGATAGGAATTGTTTCTGTTTTTAGATTCCACATTCGAGTTACCTCTATTTCCATGTCTTTGTATTTTGAAAGTTGTTCCATTTCTTTTAGAGAAACGTTGTCATCTGCTGGTATTGATACATCAATTATTATTATTATTATTATTATTATTATTATTATTATTATTATTATTATTATTATTATCATTATTATTATTATTATAATTAGTTTATGTACCTGTGACATGTAAATGCAATTATTTATCTAGCAATATTCTGCTATACAACTTAATTATTGCCGTTAATGCCGTTACGTACATTTTAATGTATATTTTGCGGTGGTTTTACAATTAATAATGTTTTATTGCTTTCATTTCAACTGGTGTTTTTTGCTCTTACTACATATTCTGTCATTATTGAAGCACTTACTGTTTTCTACTTATATTACTACTGTTATTGTTCTTCCTGTCGTTAATATTGCTTTCAAAACTTTAAATTGATTTCTGAACACTTAACAGAAAATTGCGGTAAGTTTATTTTCCAATCTGCTTTCTGTTCGACCATAATTGGTCGTATTGACACTAACCAAATGTATAACCAGCCTGAGTCTCTAGACCACACTGATTTACATTATGTTAACTCTCCTGTCGGCGTAGATTATATTAGTGTCTTAAATAACACAGCACCTGCGCAACGAAATGCACATAAATAAATATAGGCAATGGCGAATTTGATTTACGACACTTTGAATGTAATGTTAGTATGATGTACATTGTTTTAATGACAATGTCGGTGTCTGTTGATCTGAAGCTGTAGGTTGTAATGATGATGGTTCTGATGATGATGATGATGATGATGATGATGATGAGAGGACGACGATGACGGCGACAATGTTGTTAATGATGATGCTAAAAATTCGCTCACATTGAAAACAATGAGTTTGCGTTACTCTGCAGCACTGAGTTCAAATTCCTCTTGGGATAAATTTTGCAAGAGCGTGCAAGTAGGAGTGATGAAACATGAACATTATATAATTCCGTTGAAAATCGGAAAGCATTCATTCTACAGATTTATTTGCTAAACGTTAACGGTTGAATAGTTTACGTATCCTCAAAAAGTCATCTAATAATAATTCTGCTTTCTTCTCCGCTACTTAGCCCGTCTGTAACGCTTTCACGAGACTTGCTGAAGGCAAGACAAACAGAAGGAGAAAGAAAAAAGGCGAGAGAAAAAGAGGGTCACTGAATGAGAGAAAGGGAGAAAGAAACAGAGAGGGAGATAAAGAGGGAGAGGGAAAAAGAAGGATAGAGACGCATCCATGACCTGAGGTTGGGAAATGTAATATTTATCACGTGATTAAAACAGTTATTTGAACCTCGTGATATAGAGGTGAGTTAGGAACATAATTTTA
>NC_068993.1:23005639-23007012 GCF_001194135.2 Octopus bimaculoides
TATATATATATATATATATATATATATAGTCGCCATGATTGACGAAACGTTTTTTTCTTCTCTTTCTGTTTATTTCAACTTGCTCATTTCTGCTGAAGAGCGTAGGTTCGAAACGTAAAAGACTTTCTCACCTTCCCGAGCGTCACACTAATACACCTTGTTGTTCATACACTTCTCTTTGTATTTTGTTTTTCTGTATATTTCAACTATATATACATACACGCGACGGGCTTCTTTCAGTTTTCGTCTACGAAATCCATTCACAAGATGTTGGTCGGTCCGAGGCAATGGTAGAAAGCGCTTGCCCAAGATGCCACATAGTGAAACTGAACCCGGAACCATGAGACTGGGAAACAAACTTTTTACAACACAGCTACGTGGACATTCTTTTTGCATACATTACACGGCATTATTCAAATAAATAATTTAAAACAATTCGAATACGGGGACAGTGCCTGAACCTGTATGTCGAAATAGTATTGATTCGAAAAAGACACATTTGCATAAATTATTTGAATGCATTCGGAAATGCATATTATCATTTCTGAAAATTGTATATTTTCATAGCCAGGAAGAAACTAAAGTTTTTCTTCTTTTAAATTTTTCGTAGACATAGATATAACGCACTCTCTATGAAGACATCAACGAAATAGACAAAACTGTAGCATATGTACTTTGACGTTCGAAACTATTCTGCTGACATGCACGCCCACACGCACGCACAGACGCGCGCACACACAGACGCGCGCACACACATGTATGTACGTATGTAAATTTGTCTACATACGTATATAGTAATCGTTTTCGCTTAACCTGAAACAATGTTATTGCAGATAGCAAATAGTTATATAACCTGTATTTTTTGGTTTCATATTTGAGAACTACATCGTTGACGTTATCTTGTGAGGTAAGTTTAAGCCTTACGATTGCACTTTGTTATCATAAATTAGAAATTAATTTCATTTGAAACAGCCAGGTTACCAAAATATTACGTTTCTTTTGCGCATTAGGGATATATTCTGTAGTGAGCTTAATCCAGAAAAGGAAAGGAATTTGTATTCAATGATATGTAATAGTCTTCATCTGGAGATTAGTTTCGAATGATAAAACATCATACATAATAAATATTAAAGGATACATGCCATGTCTCATAAATAGAGGGCTTATGATATTCTGGGTTCCGAGCATAATGTAACTATAGTGTAGACGTATTATAAACTACTAAAATACAATACGAAAAAGGAAATAAAGAAAACGGAAAAAAAATCACTTGTGTCTTCTGTGTTTGATCAAAGACGGAACTAAATGATAGTAATTATTTAAACATTTAAACTATCATTAATTGCAAAAGTGTTTCTAAGTTTTATATATAT
>NC_068993.1:23007157-23008986 GCF_001194135.2 Octopus bimaculoides
ATATATATTGACAATGTGGTATTTACGCTTGTTTCTTACATTGGCTGAATATTATAGTAAGTCTTCTCAGCCGCTCGGGACTCTTCACTTCTTAGAAATCGGCTGTATGAATCAAAATGTCTGTGTTTGATGCAATTTGTTAGGGAGAAAATCCCTACATTTTAATTTTCATCCATAATCTACTTATTTTGAATGTTTCCTAGTTTGGATAATAGATTAACTCACTATATGTATAAATGCGCAGAAATTTCTATTAATTTATGAAATAGAAGCATATGATGGGACTCTGTCATTCAAACATTATAGTAAATTTGTAAGAGAGAGCGACATCACTGCAAAGCTCACTTTGATTTGTGGAAAAATAAGAAGGGTAAAGGAAATTTATTTAAGTTAGCAATACCATATACCAGAATATTAATAATTTTCATGACTTTGACAATGCTGGGAAATTGCATGCTTTGTTAACGACAGCATTTAATCCCTTTAATAAGGATATTCCTTTTGTTGGAATGGGTGCTTCAATTGTTATGCGTTTCAAATTATAAAGGGGAGTGTGGAATTTCTCTGAGAAAACGATGAATGTTTTTCATGCATTTTCTATGGTATCCTGCTGTGATGTTCCGCTGGCATAGTTAGAATTTACTAAAATGCATTTGATTTAAAACGATTTCTTCAATCTAATCAGGTTTCTATTCCTTTGCTGTTCAATTCTCTTGACACATTCTCCCAGTCATAAAGGCATTGGAGTTATCTTTCTTCTACAAAGATCAATGTTGCGTCACTTCGATTTAGCATTTCAACTTCAATGTTAATTGGTTCCAATGCTGACACAACGACCTGCATAGCTTTAAATTCATTCTCGTAAAAGTTCAGAGGTTAATTCATATCGATCATTAAGATTTGCGCTGCATATTTCAAGGACATAGAATTATTCTAAGAATGCAAATACATTATTTCATCTTGTTTTAGTATCATTGGTTGTTAATTGCAATTTGTGATCACACTCGTTTTTAACATATTCAAGAAGTACTTCATTTCTTGTCGGTGACCTACAAAGTGAGCTCAGAATTATTCTCCCCTGTTAAAATTGACTTCACTAAGGCCTAAAATATTTTCAATGCGAAGTGTTTTCTAGAATTAGAGCTGATTCACTAAGTTCAGATTACTGAAAGTCGACATAACAAAAACATTCGCATTGCGGAACCTATACTTTGACCCTCATTCTCCAATATATCTTAAAATACGTCTCCATAATGACAGGTATGTGTGTAAAAATATCACCAACAGTCAAATGACGTCCATTAAATAGCACAACTGATAAATACATTTAGTACTTTAAACAAATATAGCCATGTACATGCTATATCATGTGCAACCGGATGTATTCAGAAAGGGTTGTTTCTTAAACCTAAATTATTATCTGCAGTAAGTTGCAAAAATTCTAATGATTCTGAAAATCATGAATTTTCTTGATTTATGTACCTTTCCAGTCAAATATATGGGGTTATGTGAGCGTAAACATATATGTTAAACTATAGAAAAAAAAATTCAAAGTTGCTCACTTCATTTTTCATTAATCATTATTTTCTCCCAAATTAAGTTTAACTACGTTAAAACAAAATCATTCCATTGACAAAACGAAACTTTTTTCCACTTTTATTAAGAAATATATTTCAAACTATTACTTTCATGGAAAATCCATCAGTAAAACTCACTTGGATATGGCTTATTCTAAAGTTAACCTTTTCTTCCACAAGTGTCATTTGCTGTTCGTCGACACTATTGAAGTGGTTCGTCTTCCACTCACTCTTTCTTCGTATATGTATGTA
>NC_068993.1:23009067-23011448 GCF_001194135.2 Octopus bimaculoides
TGGTAAAATAATTTTATCATGAACGACATTTTAGTACTGGTTTCAGTCATTGCAAGTCTTTCAACTCATATATATATATATATATATATATATATATGTGTGTGTATGTATGTATGTATGTATGTATGTATGTGAGTGTGTATGCGCGTGTGTGTATACATATATATACATGCATACAGACACACAAACGAACACACGCACACACATATACATACATATATAGATAGATAGACAGATATACATATATACACATACATATAAAAACATATTTACATACATGTATATATACATATGTAATGCATAGACGTCCCAATCTATGAAGAAAATATTTTGTGAAAAATCCTCAAGCGATCATTAAAAACTGCTAATTGACATTTCCAGGCATTTTATAAAATACTTGCTGATATATTTGGTCTTAAATATTGCAGTGGAAAATTCTAAAGCAAAAGAATACACTTTTCGAGAAGTTCGGATTACAGTTTACGTCATTTTCCGAGAATCTTTAAGTCTGATTGAAAAGCAGACTTTAGTTAATGTCTGATAAAATGACTATATAGAAATAGGTATATTTGCTTTACTCTAAAATAGAACAAATTGTAATTAATAGAAAGTGAGTTGATTAATTTTGCCAGCTACAGAATGAAAAGTGTGCGTCTCTTCAATGATCAAACACTATTTCCCCACAAATGTCACATAACTCTACATATGTCATTAAATATTTTAAACATATCAAGGCTAGTTAACCATGTAATGGTCCATAATGAAATTGCAGTCAAAACTATTGCGGACATGCCTGCAATAAAAAAATGGCTATGCTCGAATTATGAAGAGAAGAATAGATGGACAAACAATTAAGAGGACGGGAATCGCTTTATGTCAGATGTTATACATACATGTATATACCAAAGAAAAACCTTTACAGCTGATTCAATGATTCGGCAAATGGTTAATGTTAATTATGCAAACAGGTGTATATAATGAAGGAATATTACACGCAGGAAATAAGCAAAAGTTTTTTTTTTTAACTAGCATGAAGCTTGATATGTATCTTCATGCAGAAATAATCGAACATATTACGCAGAACGGTGAATGGTAAATGCAGTCGTAGTAGACCACATATTCATGATAAATATTCATGATAAATACAGTCATCAAAGAAATAGACAAAAGAAGAAAGGGATAATTATGAATATCGAGGTGAATATGGGGTAAGATGTAAGGAGAAAGAACGGAAAATCGAGAGCAAAATGCTAGAAAAATGTGAGGAATAGGAGAGAAGGAGTAAATAGAAAGCAAAAACAAAAAAGGAAAAACTTAGAAGTGAAAGTGAAAGGAAAGAAACAATGAAAAATGAATGAGAGGGAACTTTGTGATGTTTGGGCAGAAAAGAAAAGGTTGGAAAAGTAAGTATTGGGAGTGGGGGCGTCGACTGGAGAGAGGGGATGAAACGGAGTCTATTAAAAAGAAAAAAAATGAGAATGCCATATAAAACGAGTTTCCTACGGCATAAGTGAAACAGTGCAAACTGATGGCGACCTGGTTAGATATCAGCGTCAGGTGCATTGTGAAACTCTAAGAATACAAGTATGAAAATGAATTTAAAAAGACAAATTATAAAACAGATATTACGCATCTAAAAGCAAAGTATGAATTCGAATTAAACTAGTGAAAAATTCTAACTAGAGAATGTAGCAGATATAAGCATTTATAAGGGAAGTAGATAGCAGCAAGGACGAGAAAGTATCTATATATGTTTGTATCAATATAAGAAGATTAGAGAAAGCCAGTTCATGGTAAACAGAAAATGGTTTGAAAATTTATGCGGACAGAACGGGATTACATCATAAGCTTTATTAAGGTGAACATCCTTATTCTCACGAAATATCTCAAGGGATCCCGTGCTGAAAAATTTCATGCTCCCTCACAAGTTAGATCACCCGGAAAGAAATGATAATCAATGGACGTTAAACTGATCGATATAATTCGATGAAGTAATAGAAGACGTGAACGTTGCGGTACATAACATATCTGTCATGTAAAGCCTCTTAAAATCGTTAGATGTTATGTATATTTTGGCGTAAATGTATTTTAGTGGTGGTGCAATTATAAACAACACTATATCACAAACAATCTCCACTCAAATAGCAAGGCAATTAATACTTAATCTACAATTACATTTCTTGTTGTCACGGGTAAAGTTCATTACAATATTTATCTTGTCAGTCCTGCAATAAGATTCATCATCATCATTATTATTATTGAAGCTACTATTATCGTCATTATTACAACAATCATTATTGCCATTATATATCATTTTATATTCACATACATATATATGTATATATGTATATATATATATATATATATATATATATATATAT
>NC_068993.1:23011535-23015767 GCF_001194135.2 Octopus bimaculoides
CTGTCTATTTTTGCCAAGGGAAGTTATCCTTCCCATCTTGATCTGCGATACGTACGGACCCGAGTTTCAGGGTTATTTCCCTTCTTCAGTGTACGATAATCGCCGACCTTCGATGAGAATGACAATCCCTTGGCAATATATAAGTCTTTTTCCAGGGAAGTTACTCACTGATATCGAAAAAGTGAAAACAAGCAATGTTAAATCTCTGAACGAGGTGTTAACAGTAACTGCACGATAAAGTGAAGTATATTTGCCATAGATTGTTTCCTAATAAATAAATAAAAGAAGAATCTTCACCTTTGGTAGCAATCATTTCTAAAGTAGACACTTCTAATAAATTTACTTTCCAAATGCATTATAGACTGATAAAGTCCCTAAATGTGTATTACTCATTTGTAATCGATGTCATAAGCAGGTACAGGGTACATCAGTATTCTGAGGACATCACTTTCAAGAACTTTAAATTTCTTGTAACTTATTTTGCACTTTACTGTTCAGATAAATCATATCTAATATGAAAAGGTACGCCTCAATCGTTGCCATAAAAGCGCAGCATAGTGTTGCAGAGATAGCTCGCTTGTTGAACGTTGACCAATAACTTCACTGTCAAAGTTCGAAAGGAGCTAGAAGCTGCTGGCGGGGATCCAACATCAGTAGCTAATTACAAACCGCATTCATATGCTCTTAATGCATCAGAACACAAAACTTAATACGAAATGTCCAATTGATAAATTCCCCAGAAAGCCAATCAGAGGTATAGCAAAGACCTCTGTGCCTCAGAATTCACCAGCAGAAATTTTGTGCACAGAGAATCCGGTAAAAGTCGTTTGTAATGCGGAGGAGTCAATTTATTTCGGATGTGGCAAGGGATAATCGTTCGATCCGGGCAAAGCGCTTGCTAAATAAGTCAAAACCCCAAGAGGCTGGAATGTTTTGGTTTTTCTCCAATGAGAAAAACTTCCATCAGGACCAAAAATTAAACAGAGAGAACAACAGGGGATTATGCAGAGAACTGAAAGAGGTTCCAACGCTCATGCAAACTAAGTAACCAGCAACTGTAATAGTTATGAGAGTCATCAGAAAGAGACACGCTATACCTCGTCACTTTTATCATGTAATAAAAAAAATGCCGCTATCTACAAAGTGGTGTTGAAGATAGTCGTAAGGCCCTGGATAGACAGATTACGCAACGGAAAAATCGTACATCATCCAACATGACTCAGCGCATCTCATAAGGCTATGAATAGTCAAGCGTGGATGTGTACCGAAATCCATGAATATGTTCTCTCAGACACTAGGCCTCCTATCTCACCATACTCAATCCATTGTACTGCTACGTATGTGGCATAGTCGTGCGAGAGGTAAATCAACACCCACGAAACCGGACACGTCAATGCTTCCTACCCTGTGTTGAAGGAACCGTTGATACTAACAGTGTAATAAAAGGATTTTCAAGATAATTTGTACCAATTTGTTTTGAAAACAGCTTTTCATAGCTGAAATAAGCGTCTTTTCCTTAATCCATACAAGTGATCTCAGAAAAATGACTCAGCATCTATATATGGGTCAATATAAAATATTCATATTTGAATGGAAATTTTATAACTAATGTAATCGACATGAATCTGTTTCTGTTATAATCAAGCATTGGAAGAATGAATAAACACTTTATTTATTTATTTATTTATTTTAATCCTTTTTCGACAATCACCTTACATTATATAAAGTGAGCATGTTATGAGGATATCATATACGAAAAAAGGAAAGTGCTGGTATTAAGTTGACTATTGAACTATTTGGGGCACAAACTTAATGTTTAACCGAAACTTCTCGTTGATCGACCAACTCTAAGATTAAAAGGTGTACATTTGTAGCCAACCTCATATCATTCCTGTCAGTTTATATCATTCCTGTCAGCCAACCTCATATCATTCCTGTCAGACGACATTATTCGCTGTCATACGTTTGAACCTTTAAAGCATTCTACGAAGGCGATTTGGTGTTAAACGACCGCATGAAAAGTACTTAGTCTGCTGAAGGAAATGAGTTTTATGATAAAAATATCCCATCTCTGGTTTCTATAAGAGGAAGCTATTTCCCTTCTTGAATAAGGACTAACATAATATTTTCTTGTCAGATAACTGAAATTTACTGGTAACTATTGATTTCTATTACCTCTTATATTACACCAAATCCGCATGTCATCTCAATAGTATTCATGATAAACGGTTTTGATACATAAATGTTTAGGCTGTGGAGATGATTTCAAACAATTCTGAGTTTAAGACAGGAGATAACTAACGATGATTGATCTTATTGAACATATCTAATTCATCTAAACTGATCAGATCGTCTAAATACAGATAGTGATCAATCATCCGCCTTGATTTATCATAAAGACTAGGATTAAACCTGCATTAACACCTTTTTATTCATGTATGTTTTTGCATGTCAAACGGGACTAGAAATGAAAAGCCTCTTCCTTTTTATTAGTACATTTCCCACAGTCTTTGATTTGTATTACTTAATTATGCCCCTATAAATATCGACTATATTCAGTTCTCCGCGTCTTTTGAGAACATCACGAAAATAATCCGCTCATAAATGTGAAGGGACCAAATCAAATTGCAGGTCTCAGTATACTTCATCTAAACCTAGAAAAGTTACATACATAGAAAGAAAAATTACGCCGAGTGAAATTACTTTATTAACACGTAAGTAATTTTTAATGAATGCATATTACAAGGAAGATGCATTTTATATGGTGTGTTTCTCTAGTATGCGGAAGATAATGTCAGTAACACAACAAATCTTCTATTACATTACATTAAACTGAAAGTCAGGACGGACTCGAAAGTCTAATATCACCAATCTACACTGAATATCATTAATTTTTGTCAGGTAATGCTTCGACCAGCTATTTTTTAGAGCCGTGGTTCCAAACTGTTTCGCATTGATTGCATTTCTTTTTCAGATCGTTTTTAAGCGCTATTTTCTAAACTCCAGTGACTCACAGAAAAATAATGGAGGGCATCAGCCACTTTTGGTCACCCCATCTTTGTATACCTAGGCAAACAAAGTACATGGTAACACTTCAATCAATTAAGATCAGAAGATATATGTATATACATCCAACTAGAAAAATTAATTTTACATATTAATTAATTCAAAATAAAAGGTTACAAAATAATTTAACATAATTTTCTAATTAATAAAGTGTAAATTCAGGTAAGATAACTATTCTAGTATTCATTGCAACAGAAGCGATAAAGTAACTAAGTAAGAATAAACATAAAACTTTAATGAAATTCATAATTAACATTTAATGTAATATTAGGTTAAGATATTAATCATATTTGATACTTGATATTCTATTTTTCATTGCGGAGAAAATGAAAATAATTGTGTAATCTTTACGAGATTTCACTTAGCTTGTTTATTTATTCTTAAGCTCAGTCTTAAAAAAGCGTCTATACTTATGAAAATATTCACTTGTTACTTTCACAAAACAATAAAAAAGACATTTCCGTCTCATGAATCCTCATTGGATTTAAAACGATATTTTTAATTTTTGGCAGGACATCTATTACTTAATAATGAGGAAACAGTAAATTATTTACATCTATTGTAGATCATTTGTTTCCAAACCGATCAATCTTGCGTCATCTGCTCCCTGTCTTCAACTTCCACAATAAGAGCCTTAAGGTTGCTTTTGTCAACATCCCTAAAACGTTTCTTAGGTTTATGTGTCGGAAGTTTGCCACGCTGCAGCTCCCCGTAAAACAACTGTTTTGACAATCCGTCATCCTGCATCCTAGCAAGGTGCCCAACCCAACGCATCTGATTGCTTATGAGGATCATTTCAATACTGAATGTGTTAGCTTACCGTAGTCTCCTTTAGAGAGACTTAGAAATATTAATATCTCTATTTCTGAAAACCAGTGGATGTATTCCACTGAAATTAGGTAAATAATCCTTCGTACAGACGGTCAGTAGCGACGCCTGATGGGTTCGGCTGTTCTACATTGATAAGGGGCAATACCCCGAAAGTAGTCTGTAGATGCCAGACCAGCAAGGGGAGCGGCTGACCTCCCCTGTCCGAAGGTTATAATGGACACAGGTTCGTGTGATACATAGCTAGCTAGAGGCGATGGCCTCTTGGAGCTAATCAACGGCAGCATTCGTCCTATTTTGGACTGCCATGTTGGCTTGGTGATAACTATTTATATATA
>NC_068993.1:23016968-23018931 GCF_001194135.2 Octopus bimaculoides
GTGATGGCATAGATTAGATTTTCCGAGGCACAGGTGAAATTTGATTTAATCTTAAAGATTTCACCTTGTTTAAAGTGGAACTCAGAACCCTCCAAAAGGTGGGGGCAAGTCCCACAGTTAGGTCGACCACATTTTTTTACTTTTGGTTCTGTTGTTAATGGATACAGTCTTGCGCTGGTTGATATTTTTTTCAGTGATTTAGGTTGCATTTTACTTCTGATTATTTTGTGTGAGTCTAAAATTTTGTTCATTGTTTTATCTCTTGTGAGGATGGGAAGATTTTGGATGATGACGTTAAAGGCTTCGTTGTTTCTAGGGTTATGTGTGGAGATGTATGGGAGTATTTTAAAGTCTGGTTTAGTATTTCGGTTGACTTCCCTTAATGTTTGTATGTCTATTTCCTTAGCTCGAGGTTGACTTTGCCTTTCAATCTTTAGGGGTCGAAAAATTAATGATCAGTTTCGCATTAGGGCCGATGAAATTGACTACCCCTCCCTCCAAATTGCAGACCTTGTGCCTATAGTAGTGAGAATTATTAATACAAAGAGAAATATGATTTTTAATACTCAGGAAGCATTATCTAACTAATTTGCAGTATCATCTTCAATCAATCTAGTTATCCTTGCTTTCAATCTTCTAAAGATCGAGGTGTAGTTGGATAAATTACTTTTCACATGTCCCTGTAAAACCAAATCCAATAAAGTTCAATCTGGTAAACTTGGAGGCCTAAATAATGGTCTTCGTCTTCCAATCCATCTGTTAGGGAATTTCTCATTTACAAAGTGCCTAAATTTCACAGTAAATTGAGAAGGTGCACCATTCTGTTGTAAAACTATATTCTCGATCAGTTCTAATAGTTCAAGCTTGGGAATGAAGTAATTTGTAGCATTGCAGCATGCATTTACAGACACCCTGTATGTATGTATATATATATATATATATAACTGACAGAGGGTGTTAGAACACCTACAATGCTAAAAAAATAGCTAAAGTGCTCTCATACTGCATTCGCGTTGACTGCAGCATCACAGCACTTTAACTCTTATTTCTAGCATCGTAATTGGACGTAAATATCTGATAAGTTTTACTTTTCGTCACCAGAGAGCATCTCCTATTTTCAAGATATAGTCTGTCACAACACACATAATTCTCCGCTTTAAGAAGTCTTTGTGTGTCAACAATACTTTCTTCTCCACAGTCAATTAGACGCCATCGGACTGATGAATCTAAGAAGAGTGTTGTCTCTTGTTTATAGAAATAATCAAAGTGGGAAACGCTACAGTGTATTGAAATCCCCTTACACTGGTTAATTGAGTGTATATTGAGCATATATAAGGTAAATCGAAGAGATAGTCTCTGATGACAAAATACTGCAACTTTAGGATATTCAAACTAAAATCAGCCAAAACGTACTGAGAATTATAGAGAAGTTATTGTACAGTCTGCACCCCATGGACTATTACAAATAAAACAAAGTAAAGTGAAACTTCATTCTGAATTATTTGGTATTCATTACTAGTATTGATGTTACTGCCTTTTCTTTCATTTAGCTATTCTCATTTTGTAATTTTCTGCTTGATCACGATATTCTTTTTATAATTATTCTACTTGCCATCGTCTTCATCATCTTCGTTGTATTTGTCGAGGTTGTATCTTCCTCATTTTTATCAATTCTCCTCCTCAACCGCCTCCATTATACCATGTTCTTGTCATTTAAACCTAAATAGTTTCCTCCACCAATTCCACATACGTCCCAGTTTCTTTCTTCCCAATTCCTTCCAAATTCTCATACATTTTCAATTCCTCTCTTCCTCATCAGTCTTGTAGTTCTTGGTTATTTTTTTAAAAAACTTGCTGCTCGTTCGTTCATTACTACTACTACTACTACTACTACTACTACTACTACTACTACTACTACTACTACTACTACTACTACTACTACTACTACTACTACTACTACTAC
>NC_068993.1:23019524-23022954 GCF_001194135.2 Octopus bimaculoides
GTGTGTGTGTGTGTGTGAGTGTATGTGTGTGTGTGTGTGTGTGTAGAAAGAGAAAGAGAGAGAGGGGGAGGGAAAGAGAATGAGAAAAACAGAAAGAAACAGACAGACAGATAAATAGACAGATTGAGGATGACAGAATAAATGATTATCTTATGAAATTTATTACCTTACAGCTGTTTCTAATATCAAATGAAGTGGATTTGCATTTAAGGACTTTGTGTGTATTGATGATATTGTTCATTTTCGGGTTTTGTTTGATTGTGGTGTATGCTTCGATGATTTTGGGGTTGTGGGTGGAGATGTATGGAAATATTTTGGGGTTGGGTGTGTTGTGTGTGTTGGTTGGTTTTTATGCAAAAGGCAATACAAATCTTTGAAAAAACTCTTAACTAATGCCAAATTACATACACCACTTCCACCCCCATCAGTTAAAAAATGTTCACGCCCTAACTGTGGTACCTGCCCCTACCTATTTGAAGGCTCTGAATTTACCTTCAAACGAGGAACAAAGTTTAAAATCAAGACCAATTTCTCTTGTTCCTATGGGAATCTCGTTTATGTCCTCACATGCGCAGGTTGCCAACACCACTATATCGGACAGACGAGCCTCCTGTACGTAGAAGAGTAGCAGTCCATAAAGAACAAATAAATCTCCCGCAACACCTCCAAATTCCACTCAGTGGCCACATAGATTCTTGCGCCAGAAACAAAAGCCAAAAATCCCTTATATTCCCTTTCTATCAATGTAAAGGCAGAATCTCCACACAAGAAAGAATCAACAAGGAAAATCTTTTTATAGAGAAATTCCAACCATATTTCTCTAAGAACAGACATAAACTTCCTGTTGACAAAGAGTCCAGAACTCCAACTAAAGAGTATAAAACCCACAGAATTATCTTCCTTTACACACACTTCCTGTTTTGACAACACACTTCCTGCTTAACACATAAACTCTCACCCCCCTCTTTCTTTTTTAAACAAAACACAACTCTCAATTTCATGCATCCTAATTTTTCTAACTATTATCTACATGGATTACCATTGAACTTTAAAAGCTCAAAAACAATATAATGTATTGGTATATTTATTTTTTTATATATTATTTTTTATATATTATTTTTTACTTTTTCGTAAAAAATATTTTCATTCTCCCTCTTCTTGAAAATTTGTCATGCAATGAAAGCCGGTTAGAAATCCTTTTTACACATCTATATTAAAATATGCTTTCAGTTTAGAATTCTGCCTTATTATTATTTTTCATTTTCCTATATATATATGTATGTATATATTCTCTGAACAGTCGCACATACGTTTAAAGACTCTTCTATTGTCCATCTTTATAAGCACAAAGGTGTGTCTGACATAAAACACTCGGGTCACTCTATCTTTATTCCCCGTTTTCGTCAATTCTTAGGTACTTCTTGTATGAGAGGAAACTTTGTGCGACCGTTGATGCCCAGGTTTGTGGTCTGGATCACTGGTTTTTCCCGTTCATGAATGAAATATAAAGATTTATTTTCTAATTCCATATCTATGTCAGCTCAAATTGCTAACAATTCCATCTTTGGCTTTATTATTTCTAGCATAATTTTTGGAGTGATTCACAAAGAAATTATAGGTTTCATTAATATTTTACCAGACCCTAGCGTGTAGCCATTTGAATTTTTTGGTAGGGTTTTAATGAATTTAATGCCAAATGAAGAGAATTTCAGAGATAGACTGTATATCTCCTTGATATATTCTCTTTCTTTGAAACATTTCGTTTCGCTCAGTTTTAAGGATTTCTAGGATTTGTTTTCCATCTCTTTGTGAGTTAGTCAATGGTATCAATTAAAACAGCACTCACTTTTGCAATGCGGAGACACTACAACAGGCATTAGTGGGGAGTCAAATGCCTGCCTATAAACAAGCCATAGTGTTGTAAGATTCCTACTATAAGTAACACATATACATGATGGATATAATTGATAGAATTGAATGAAATTAAACTTTTAATATCAGTGCTACAGTACTACGTATAGTTTATCATTTTATTTCTGCCGACGTTATGTCGAATAGTTTGTGCCAAATAATTTTTCAAAGGCAGTAAATGTTTCATTGTTATGAAATATCCTCTGCGTATATCTGTTTCTATATATTTATTTATCTATTCATTTATTTATTTATTTTATCATTTATGCATTAACGAAAGCTGAAAGGAAAATCGTATAAAATTAGGTAAACATTATCTCCTTTTATACACGAATAGACTTTTATTTCCGATACACTTTAGTTTTATTTTTAGTATTTTATTCTCTAAGATCTTTTTGCCGATGCAGACCAGTAATGGATTTCCCAGGTCTTAGATGTCATAAAATAAGTTCGGTCAGACATCAATATTACACAACTACGTAAACTGATAAACGTTTTAATCTTTTGTGATTATATTTGTTTTACACCTTGCCTTGCTGGGCTTGTAATGTTCACTTTACGTCTCATGGGAGTGTTGTTGCGAACTTTGGTTACAAGGAACTATAAAATATGATATTTCATCATTTTTATTTTTTAATGAAGTCAAACACGAGTTCTGGTAACCTGATATGTATTGAAAATCTTGTGGGGAAATAGGTTATCCAGTTTCCATATATTTAATATCCTCTCTTATGTTCAATACATTATATGCACTAGAAATGCACTTTAACTATCTCATTTTATTTGTCAGGAGAATCGAATGCTGGCATGGTAATCCAACCTGATGTGATTAGATATTAGTTCATCAGCTGAGTTCATGCACGTGGAAATGCTTAGTATTATCTTACTCGTTTGCATACCTAATTAGAAAAAGCAAAATAGATAAGATCATATGTAATTGAAGAGCCACATGCCTATAAGGTGCCTTTTTCCGATTCTGTATCATATTTGTTACAGAAACCCAAGCATCGTCCAGTGGAGGAATCGAAACCACAATCTTAGAAATTGGAGCGCAACAACCTAACCGCTAAGTAAACGTAAGTATACTAATGATACGTATATCAAAAGAGCTGTAAGAAAATACACAATCTGCGAAATGTTTGGATGACAAAGCTACATTTAGTGTAACAAATACAATATATAACCCTGACTGCTCGAACATGTTTCGAAGAATAGATGTTTACCCCCACCTGATATAATCATCATTCTTATATCCTTCTCGCGAAAATAGTTATTTATCGAAGAGAATAGATCTGAAACTGATAAAACTTCATGATTCTAGTATTTAAAGGAATTTACCAAAATATAAATAATATATAAATGATAGTAATGTATATATGAAATGTGTATATTAGATATTCACTTACTACATGCGTATGTGGGTATCTTGAATATGTGTATATGTGTGTTTGTGTGTCTAAATATATATTAAATACAAATAAACAAGTATTTTATAAATATATATATATATATATATATA
>NC_068993.1:23024487-23027005 GCF_001194135.2 Octopus bimaculoides
ATATATATATATATATATATATATATATATAAAGATTAAAAAAGCAACTTGAAGGGATAGAAAATATCCAACGAATTACAGCTTTGTTACCTATTATTTTGTTGTAAATAGTAATATTCCTAAAATAATAATTTTAAATACAAATCTTGGATTATATATTATCAAATTAATATAGAGAAAATGGAGAAGTAGCATTAAAAAAATCTATTAAATGCATAAATTCAACATGTTCACTTACAGCTGTTTCGATTTTTTCCAAAAGAATTAAATTCCTGTAATTAAGACATTATATTGGGCAAGATCTCGCCAGAGGAGTAAAAATTACATACCGTTAGGTTATTAGATGTTATTCTTTCAAAACATCTCATCAGACTAAAACTCATTTAATTACTAATATTGGTGTAAACCTTGGTCAGTGGGTAACAGGTTATATAATGGTAGTGATTGGTAAATAAATGTTAGAAACTGAGTTACACCAAAAATAGCATTATATCAATGGGAGAACAAATCAGTAATCACTTTTATAATTTGTTTAAGGAATTGATTGAACTACTATGAAAAATAGATACATTACAATATAATCGTACTCAGAAAGGACACCAGTTTTATTATATATACACAGTGCACACTTATATACATATCATTTTTAGCTAATTTGAAGGCGCTGAATCTGATAAAGACCTTACTTTTTCTTGGTTAGCTGCCGCTTTTGCTGTACAGAAATGCCTCCTTTTTGGAAAAGAAAGCATCTTTTCATTTGTTTTCTGCATATTTGATATTAATCGATGGCAATATTTCTCAAAGTGAAATCGTAGAAACCTCTCAATTCGTAATTAAACCAACAAATATCAGTCACTTTATTGTTTTTGCAATTTCAGACCCTAAGTCGTTAAAAATAACACGATTGAATACACCAAGACGAACAATTATTTTCATCAAATCATTAAATAAATTCACAGCAGAAATAAAACTTTCGTGAACATAAGAACTAAGGTAAAAAATTTTCTCTATCTTGATTGTCACTGCATGATCAATGTTATTTAAGGCCCTTTTGATATTCCAGCAATAGTCAGCCATCATTCGTTTGTCCCACCGTCCCTGGTAGCGCTCTTCCATTCTTTTGATATTCTGGTGGAATCGTTCCCCTTGCTCATCACTCACAACGCTCTCAACGTCATTGCAATGAATAAGATCCGTCTTCTCATTAAAGAATGGTACAAATTCGGCATCCCTATTTCGATAGAATGTTACCATTGTGCCTTTTGCTAACAGGTGTTTTTCGTTGAGCCTAGAGGCCAAAAGTTCTGGTGATTCTTTGTTTAGATTTAAGTCTCGAACCAAACCATTCGGCTCATTTTGGTTAAACGCCTCTGGCACGGTTTCGGGAACATAGTCAGGATCGTTTTCGCTCTGACTCTCGTTTACATCAGTATCAGACTCGTCACTTTCAACATGTTTTAACAAATTTTCGTGGAAACCCGGGACTGGCAAATCATCTGAATGCGGCACTGGTCGAATAGCGGAATGAAGACTGGGATAGTCGATAGAACTGCGTTTCTTTTGGTTCAGCCCCGCAACACTGACTGAGCAGAAGTAAAATTCGTTAGAGTGGTTCTTTGGCTCACGCCAGATCATAAGAATAGCGAATCTCAGCAATCTTCGGATACCTGAAGTCCACTGTATCATGTGTTCCAAACATGTCTTGCAAACAATGTGAGGGGCCCATGATTTGTCCTTATCACCAAGCTTGACGTGAAAGTAACCACGATAGGCTTTCTTGTAAATGTCAAATATCGGTTTCCTGCTGGCTTGTGGTTTGAACTCACTGCATGAATAGCAAAATAAGTTGGGATCATTTTTGCATCCTCTCGTTGAAGCCATGTCATTTGATGTCTATCACTATGATTAAAAATGAGCATGAGTTGGTTGAGCCTTTACATTACACTTTGCGTTTTCACATTTAGGTAATTTGATCTTTCCTAATGTCCTACGGAAAAACTCGTAAAACTGTCAATAACAAAAGACGGAAAGAGTTGTTACGCTCATTCTATATTCTACTTCGTATCTTCGTAATCCCGCGTGGAAGGCAGATGTTATGGTGAAACCATTTTTATAATGTTCATCATGTACAATATCAGGTTTTTAACCCACACGAATATACGTAGGATTGCACCTAAAGACTCACGCTCATGGACCTACGCAGGATTGCACACAAAGACTCATGGTGCTGGTTTCTATAAGTTGAACTATGGACGTTTGTTCTTGATATGTCTTCTTTCTTCCCTTCTCCTTATTCTTTTACTCGCTTCTTCTATGTCATCATCTTATTAATGTATTCCATTCTCATCTTCCATATTTTCCCCCTATTTTTCTGAGATGACGGAATATCGCAGACACAGGGTAATCACAGAAACAGCTGTAAGATTTTGAATTTCTTCCTATAATAATATTATATATGACTTAAAGTTTACTGCCCTGTTTAGCAATTAACTATATATATATATATATATATATATAT
>NC_068993.1:23029224-23033087 GCF_001194135.2 Octopus bimaculoides
CGAGAGAAGAGAGTGAGAGAGAGTAAGAGAGATAACACGCACATATATATTATATCTATCTATCTACCTACCTATACATATATATATAGAGAGAGAGAGAAAGAGAGAGTCAGAGAGAGAGAGAGAGAGAGAGAGATGTGTAAGTATATTATTAGCAATAATACAACAGTTAATTGTGCAGGAAAGTTTGTGATATTCGATCGCACACCACACCTGAAAAAACTGAAAAAAAATTTCACAACCGAAACACGTATATTTCCATGTACATAGAAAAACATGTAAAGAAAAATCATTTTAAATACATTTCTCACTTGTTTGTAAATATAGCTACACGCATTCTTTTCTTCTTTATTATCTCTTACAAATATGAAAAACATCAACAATGTTGGTGGAACGTACTCAGATATTTACGGATATTTACAGTAACCTATGCCTTCAAATTTTTATCTGTCAGTCTGAAATATAACATTTGTACTTGAAACAAGAAATATTTAAAGTTTACATATATATTAATAACTTGCAGGTAAATCTTAATTATTTGTAGACACATGGTTTTTCGTTATGTAATTATAATATGCTACTAAGTATATTAAACGTTTTTATCAGTCAAATCGGGTACTACTTTGTTAGCAGTGGACATATATCACGTTTTAAGGTAATGTCTGCAGATTTTCTAGAGAGATTATAGCCAGCATTGATTTTGTTACCAAGTTTCGTATCCGAGACGTCACATGTAAACAAACAACGAAATCGAAGATGAAAACTTGAACAATGGGCGTGTATATCATATTTCGGGAGTTATTGCTCCTTCATCAGCACCCATCTAACCCATTAATCTACTACGAACTCATTGCTTAAAACGCCACTACATATAGCGATATAACGATATTGGATATATCAATTTACGTATTAAACACATCCCGGAACCTGGTGCGTGAATATTAATGACTTGTAGGCACACGGTATTTCATTTTGCATTGCATTGCTAACACAGAAGTACACGGTATTAACTACGCACACGCACACACAAACACATACAAACACAAACGAAATTATCCTTGTGTCTTTAATGATAGCAAGTTAAGTGGAGAAACAGTCAATTTTTTCCATGTGATCCGCTAATGAATAATTGATTGAATTAATTGATTGAATTTTCAAAAGCAAGTGTCTATCTATATGAAGTTAAGACCTAAGCGTGAGAGTAAAAAAAAGCTAAACTATACGTGTCCATAACCAGAATCATACGGAAATTCCTTGTACCATTGGGGAACATTTGGATGAATGTGTCACCGTTACACCGACTGAGGTCCCCTTTATCGAGTGAGTGCAGGCATGCAAAAGAATGTTTCAGTTTTAAAACTACGAGGCAAAGGGACGAGTGGAGTCCATCAGACGCTCTAACATTAACTGAGACGAAAGATATAGTGAAGAAGTTTGATTATCGATTATGAAGTACTTTTTTACGTTGCTATGTGATTTATACACCTTAAAAAATGGATCGACTTTGAGCGCTGAAGTAACTTTGGAAAATGTGATTGAGTGTAGAGCCAGCAAGCGTAAATAATTTCACGAAGTTCTAAAACACTGAACGATGCTAGCGTCCTAGAACTGTGCCCTGTAATAACAGTTGATTAAAGATTTTACGGCAGATCATTTTCAGTAGACAGGCCAGATGCTACGCAAGGCTGTAAAAGATACGCAAAGGTTCCCGACGCTAAAAGGGTATGTAAAAAGAACATCAGCAACAGACATTGAAACATCAGGCACAGTCCCCGAAAGATCGAAAGAGATAAGCTCCTTCGAAGTTCCAACAGAGAACGTGGAATATCGTTGTCCTATTCCTCCGTTTCACACTATCATAACCACATTACCATGTGACAGCAAGGAAAAGAAGAGAGAAAGTGAGGCATACCAAGAGAGGCTAGGAAAAGAAAAACAGTTCAACTTCACTACAAGGGAAGCAAGCAAAACATGTGAGGACGAGAAGACATTGTACATTACATCACACATCAAGCTGAAAATCATAATTCTGTCTTCAAGAAACGTAGAACTAATATGGAAAATATGAAGAATCAACAAGACCGCCTAATGGCATATTCCTTGTAGATTGGCAATTAAATGGGCTCCGACTACGTGGAGCTTTGAAAGACAAAATATTAATAAAAAAGAAGCTGACATTACGTAGGCTAACACAACATAGCCTACGGATGTTACGTGCTGTTTTAATTCATGTTAATTTTACATAATCAATATTTATACTGTGTTTTAATTTTCGCATTTAAAAATATTGTCACTGTGCCAAATTCTTACTCTATCCTGTGCCGTTTCATGAGACTTTTCCTTATCCACCCACTGTATTTATATTTTGTATCCTACAGACATATCGTGTATTTGTATTATGGGCGTCCGCATCCAATGAAGAATTTCTTTCAAGTATTTTCATTCGTCTGGGAACCATAACTTGAAATATCCCAGAAGTATTGTGGTCAACGGTATCAACTACGTTTCTTTCAAAATTCATAGCCTTGTGTCCCAATCCAAATCATTATAATCTCCCACTTCATCAATACTATTATTATTACTCTTTTACTCTTTTACTCGTTTCAGTCTTTTGACTGTGGCCATGCTGGAGCACCGCATTTAGTCGAGCAAATCGACCCCAGGACTTATTTTTTTAGAAGCCTAGTACTTATTCTAAATGTCTCTTTTGCCGAACCGCTAAGTCACGGGGACATAAACACACCAGCATCGGTTGTCAAGCGATGTTGGGGGGACAGACACAGACACACGAACACATACACACATACATATATATATATACATATATACGACGGGCTTCCTTCAGTTTCCGTCTACCAAATCCACTCACAAGGCTTTGGTCGGCCCGAGGCTATAGTAGAAAACACTTACCCAAGATGCCACGCAGTGGGACTGAACCCGGGACCATGTGGTTGGTAAGCAAGCTACTTACCACACACTATTATTATTATCATTATTATTATTATTATTGTTTTATGTTTGACTTTTGCTTTGTATTTGTACAAGTTGGCTCCAAGTCTCACCCAGAGGCATCTAGAGACAACAAGTAAGACGTTCATGTTGGTGTTATACTTAGGGTGCTATATATTTGGTTTTTATACATAGTGTTGTTCTAGAGAATGTTTAAGAAACGATAAGAAAATTGTTTGTTTAAAAAATTGAGATTACATAGTATTTTACGTAGGATATGGGCAGTTCCCATGAGTCCTATTTTTTGAATTTTGCCATTTTGGGGTTTCCTGGTATCTGAGCTATGTAGGAATCAGCTCCTTTTGCTATCATTCCTAGGGCACCAATGACAACAAGTATTATTTTAGTCTTCAGTTCCAAATTTTAATAATTTCTACTTCCAAACTTGCTCAGGTTTTGGTAGGTCTTGACAAATACGTTTATATCGATTGGGACAGTTATCTCAATGAGGAGGCATGATCTTTGTCTGACGTCATTTAATATGATGTCTGGCCTATTTGTATCTATCTTTCTGTAAGTTTGAATGGTGAAGTTCCAGAGAAGTGAGATGTGATCATTTTCAAGCATTGGCGGTGGTTTGTGTTTCCACCAGTTTTTATCATGCGGCAAGTCCAGGTTTTTGCAAATTACCCAGTGAATATATTGTGCAGCTCTATCATGCCTGTTGAGATATTGTGTAGGCGCTAGAAGACTCCACATGGAGACAACATGATCATTGATTCCATTTTGTTGTTGACATACACGACATGATGGGCAGCTGCCGTTCTTTAATTTGTTGGCCTGGTAGTTTATTATTACTAATATTATTATAATGGTTGTTATGATTATTATTATTATTATTATTATTATTATTA
>NC_068993.1:23033097-23040439 GCF_001194135.2 Octopus bimaculoides
TACTAATATTATTATAATGGTTGTTATGATTATTATTATTATTATTATTATTATTATTATTATTATTATTATTATTAATATTAAGGCGGGGGCGTGGCAGAATGCTTAGCGGTGTTTCATTCGTTTTTACGTTCTGAGTTCAAATTCCACCGATGTGGACTTTACCTTTCATACTTTTAGGGTCGATAAATTAAGTACCACTTCAGTACTGGGTTCGATGTAATTGACTATCCCCTCCCCAAAATTTCAGGCCTTGTGCCTTTAATAGAAAGGATTACTATTATTATGTTTAGTATTAGTAGCAGTAGTAGTAGTAGTAGTAGTAGTAGCAGTAGCAGTATTATTATTATTATTATTATTATTATTATTATTATTAATAGTAGTAGTAAGGCTACGAAGTGGCAGTCGTTAGCACGCCGAGAAAACTACTTAGTGTCATTTCGTCCTTCCATACATTCCGGGACAATAAAATAAGTACCAGTTGAGCACCGGGTTTGATATAATCGACCGACGCCAGCCACTGCAATTGTTGGTCTTGCGCTAAGATTTGAAATTATGATTATGAAAGGTAGTGAGCTGGCAGAATCGTTAGCGCGCCGGACGAAATGCTTAGCGGCATTTCGCCCGCTTCTCCGTTCTGAGTTCAAATTCCGCTGAGCTCGATTTAGCCTTTCATCCCTCGAGGTCGATAAAATAAGTACCAGCTGAACACTGGGATCGATGTAATCGACTCATCCTCTCCCCCCAAATTAGTGCCCTTGTGGCAAAATTTGAAGCCATTATTATTATGATTATGATTGTGGTTGTTGTTGCTTCGGTTGTTGCAGTCGTTTTGTTTGTGCTATTTTTATTAATACTGTTATAATCTAAAATGTTTCTATTTTCACTTTTTAATATATTTAATAAATTGACTCTATACTTGTGTAAGTCTTTTTTATGTTTCAAAAGAACGCATTTTTACTTATGTAAACTCAACATTATTCCAAAATTAGTTTTCCATACCACTGCATCGACATGAAATATACTTATAATTTTCTGCTACACCGAGTTTCTTGATTGGCAGCGTGACCGACGTATATTTTCACTTTCCTTTAATAATGATGTTAAGCATAATAGAATGCACAATTTGTATTTTCAAGAAATGAAACTTCTGTATTAAGAATAAATATGCTAAGTGATCTCTCGAATACATCTGTTGAAGCATACTCTTATTATAAAAAAAACATGCAATCTTAGTATATTTAAATTGTGATGCATTGACGATTACAGAAGTAATGTATATCTTGACATCTTAACTCGATAACATGTGGAATCCAGGAAAGAGAGATTGGGAAATTTAGTGTGAGAAGCAGCATTATATGAAAATTTAAAATCGATAAGAACTTCTCCTATAAATATATATTCATATGAAATTCAGTGAAGAAAGAAATATGGAAATGTAATTGGAAAATATTCATATGTGAATAAGCGAAAAGTAACTACATGGCGCTCAGTTAAATATTCAGTTAAAAGGTATATTGGCTTCCCAATTAATCAATGCCATTTAAAATGGTAATTTAAATTATATTTTATCTAATTAATGTTCACTAAGAGAAGTTCTTACCATATTACGTTACCAGGAGGTGTTTCCAGATCGTATCTTATCAAAAGAACAATATTCATTTTCTAAAAATTACACTTGCAATGTACTACTCAATCTAAGCTGTGCAATTGGTGCTAATCAGAGCTGCAGTTTAATGTAAATCTGGGGGAGTATCTTGCTAGATGCAGTTGGACTGAATTGTCAAAATAATGCTAAAATTTACCACTCTGTAAAATTTCTAGAATCATCTTGAATGAAATGAAACCGATTTATCTCACCAATGTTTTTCTATGGTCTATATAAAGAGGTGGCTTAAAATTCTATAAGCAAAATTTCACTCACCGTCGTTTCCTAATGTAGGCAGAATTCACACATGCGTACTGACACACACGCACAGATGGTTAAAAAAACAACAAAAGAATAAAATGTAGAAGAACAACAAGCATGGTGTATAAAGGTATATGCTAAGGATAAGTGGGAGAAATTTTAATTTTAATTCGATCCTACTCTGTTCTACAGAAATGATGGAGATAACAAGAAACGTGTTTGAAATAGACGGACAAAGCATGCTGAATTGACCAGAAGAGCACGTGTGTGTATATGCATGGGAAATGTGTGTGTGTATGTGAATGTTAGTGGTATACTGTGTGTGTGTAGTGTGTGGATGTGTGGTGGGTTTGTATACTCGTGTGTTGGTGCTATATGACATATGTGTCTGCGTATGAGGCTAGAAGGATGCGT
This sequence comes from Octopus bimaculoides, assembly GCF_001194135.2. Taxonomy (NCBI): domain Eukaryota; kingdom Metazoa; phylum Mollusca; class Cephalopoda; order Octopoda; family Octopodidae; genus Octopus; species Octopus bimaculoides. The sequence goes on from NC_068993.1 coordinate 23,035,421, forward strand.
GACTGTGAGTTCAAGTGCCTGTGTGTTTAAATGGACAGAATATTCTTTTCTACTCTAGGCACAAGGCTCGAAATTTTGGTGGAGGAGGCAAGTCGATCAGATCGACTTCAGCACGCGACTGGTACTTAATTTATTGACTCCGAAAGGATGAAAGACAATGTTGACTTCGGCGGAATTTGAACACAGAACATAGCGGCAGACGAAATACCGCTAAGCATTTCGCCCGGCGTGCTATCGTTTCTGCCAGCTCACCACCTTAAATGGACAGCTGTGTAGCTCAAGTTGACCACTTGAATTTGCCACCAAAGTATAGGGTATAGAATGGATGAAGATACATTGCACTGACATTGGGTATCCGAAAATGTTTGCATTGAAGCAGAAACATGACGCGTGGTATTATCAAGAAAGGATTTTGAGCGGGGCATACATTAAGAGCATCATGGTCAACTAAATAAATAACGAGAAAAATCACTTTACAGTTTTGGGGCTATCAGCTACCCTCAATCTGTAAAGGTAAAAGGTGAAAATTTTGTAATAATATTATTGTCAGGTATCAATACTGTCAAAGTTAAGTGATCTACAAACTAGGTGAGTAAAAATAAAACGAAATAAATAAGATCTAATAAAAAATACGTGATTGTTTAACCCTATATTGTGGATGACTACTATTTTTATTTCACAATACACTACTTATCGTTGTTTAGTCACTTAAAACAATCTAATGAATCAACTACTTAATGATATAATAATTGAAGGCCTTTGATATAGAAACTTTGTGACCCATACGCATATATATTTTATTGCGGGATATGAATATACATATATAAAATAAAATATTTCATTGAATCTACGTAACAGAAGAGGCTACAGAGTAAAAAGTTATAATTTTGTCTTTATAGCAGTTGTGACATAAAAATCACAGTACTTCATAAGAATTTTTTATGAGTAACATAAATCAATGAAGTGGAAATAATCGGGTATAATCTCCGTATTGACATTAAGTTTCCTTAGCAAGGTCGTTAAAATATTAATGTTTCAATAAGCCTATAAAATACATAAAAAGAATCCTTCCGTACTTTTTACTATGCGTAGAGCTTATATGCAAAAGTAATATGAGAGATTTAAAAACTTACACATTCATACATTTCAGGGATTTCGAAATATTTCTGCAAGACAATTGTGCATATGTTTGAGTTATATACTTTTGAACGATTATTTGCGTATATACATTTAACACTTCTTGACAGATTCAGACGTAATATATGCTTGTCGATGTAGTGTATGTCATAAGAGAATAGCTCCTCCCTCTGATGACAACAGTGTGTTCAACACAATCGGCTTTTTGATGTTTGGTGTTCTGGGACACCGGGGTTTCGATCAGTTGTATCTCGTCATATCGGTATATTGGTGTTCCAGAATAAATATCCAAATAAACGTTTCAGATTTCGGTGAACGCGGTGCAAATAAGATACTTTTTACCTAATAGATAAGGATATATATATTATATATATATATATATATATATACATATACATACACATTTATATATATATATATACAGAGAAAGTGAGTGAGAGAGAAAGAGAGATATGTAGCCTTAATACGTGCATCACTAACTTATCCATTCTCGCCTTGCACATTTTGTGGATATTTGAAATATGAGAAGTTCGTATACGTTACTCTTTTTAACTGACATTAGTTTCAAATCCAGGTCAACTATAGATATTTGCAATTCATATTATAATGGTTAATAAAAATGTTTTCAATATGTATTTTTAAAACATCAGGAAAAAAACTTTGATGTTTCTATAAATGCATTTCAAGAAATATGTATTGAATTTTCATTTCCAAAATAAGTATAATTTATAGATTTTCTAAAAATCTCGCTTCAATTCCTTGTCAGGTTTATTAAAAAAAAATCAACATTAATATTTAATGTAAGTATAATGTTTAAAAGAAAATCTTTTTTGATATGTTCTAGCTTACATATATTCACTCTTCATTTGCGTGGAACGTTTAAAAATTTTCAATGACGAAGATATGTACACAATTTTCAAATGGTTAAAACATTATTTGGATATGCATATACACATGCATATATACGATATGAGACAAACACACGTTAAATCAAATGTACAAACACAGGAAAGTAAACAAACGGGCTTACACACATATATAACTTGTGCATATGTGCTTCTCTCAGCATCTCTTTGAGTTCTGGTTTCTATCTAAAAATAGGATTCCCTGCATTTGCAATATAACTAACAAAAAAGGATTTCTTTAACGATCAAATAATATTTGAATGAACTGACTCAGTCTGCTAAGAACGCTATATTACGTATGAAATTTCAATCTCTTACATAAATCATTTCACTCGGCTTTCATTCACATTTATTATTATTCTCTTAATCTCGAGTTTTACATTCTGTATGTGTCATAAATGTGTAGAAATATTTTTGGTTTACTCCAGTTATATTCTTTCAGTAACGCATAGCTTTAAGTAACTAAACAGGTCTCGAATAATTGTCTTCTAAAGTTTAAATGTTATAAAATCTATTTTCAAACCTCACCTATTATAGAAGGGTTAGATGATTTAAAAACATATTAACAAATCAATAGACCGTATTCTCAGAAGTAATAGAAAATACTGTCCAAATAATTTAATGAAGCTAAACAACATGGCGAATGCGCAAAACTACAATCTGAGTGCGTGGACTTCTAAGAAGCATTATTTGCAAGAATCACCAATATTAGCAGTTGTCACAGTTTTATTATAAAGTAAAATGAGAGAATGATTCATCCACTGGTGCTTAGGAATCTCAGATACAAATATTCATTCTTTACGTTTACATGATTTCTTCAGGAGGAATAGACAGTGGACACCTAAGTTAACGGATTTGCTTCCGTGTTGACTCCCTTAGTTTTTACTTCTGCATTTATGCTTTACCAAAATATTCGCAGTATTTGGTTCCTATGCAAGACGTCAATGAAAGATTTGTAAGGATCCGTAGTATGGTTTCCTAGTCGTTGACACACGTTGGTAGCATCAATCCTTTGGATAGGTATTGATTTCACTCCAACTTCCTAGGAACCGTCCCCACCAACCCGGCCTGGTGGAAAGACTGGCCTATCTACACAGGACACGACCATGCAATAAGTTGTAAAGATGACACGTTACTACCATCACTCATGAACCACCTAGGAAGATGTCATGATGAATATGATGATAAATGCACAAATAAAACAATACTGCGTCAATACGATATGGCATGCGTAAAACAACAGAAGATATGGAGGATTAAACTTAGAGGTAATAAGTTTCTGAGAAGTCGGCATGAATTGGTACAGTTGCTTCAAGCCAGAACAAAATATTATACCAAAAATGTGATGGTATTGGATTCTTACTCCTTGCTACCCGAAAAAGAATAGCGCTTTTAATGCAACAGGCTACAACTTTAACATTGAAGAGTAAAATTAAATACCACAGTATATCTAGATCATAGCATTGTTTTCAATCGTCAATGAATACAAGTCTAATATCTTACTACTGATGAACCATTAAAAATGTAGTTACGACTGCTTTAATATTATGTAGATAGCATGGTACCTTCGCTCTAAAATTATATTGAACCAATGCTGCTTGGTGTTTAAATATTAGTAACGGATTCTTTGATAAAATGCGCCAATTTCATAGTACGTTATCTATTCAGCAAAGCATCAGATCTACCCACCTAACAAAAGTGTAAACAAAATGTTGTGTGAGTGAGAGAAAGAAATCGAATGAGAGAAAAATGCAGAGGGATTGGGAGCAAATTTGCTCACAAAATTGCTGTGCAATTGAAAATCTGGTATGGAATGCACTTAATTTACCTCCAGCATGTGTTAAAAGGAAGTAAAAAGAAACAAAACTATATATAGAGAGAATTAATATGTCCTAATTCCTTCCAAGACTTTGTAGACCGCCACAATTATGTATCTATCAAGATATTTACATAACTTTATAATTTCTGACTAATTTATTTGATTAATCATCTCTATTTCAAAATTTCATACATGCGTACCGATTACAGTTTTTAACAAGATTACCCCTAGAAAGTATGAAAAATATCTATATCTTTCAAACTTATCTTTCTAAACCAATGCCTACGATACTCCCCCACTATTCCTGCTCATGATGAGAGATGCACAGTCATAAATGGACATGTTCCAGAACTTAAGGTCAAGCACTACAAGCAGCTATGTGGTAATGAGCAGAATATCTGTTATAACACTATTTCTGCTTCAGCATCTCAGTACTGAAAGTGTTTGAAATGTAATGGAAAATAGGTCAGATTAAAAACATTGATGTCCAGTTCACAAAAGCAAAGTTTGAAGGGAACTGTAGCCATTTGCTTTGATTTCTAGATAAAAGCAAATAGGAAATAACACAAATCAAAAACAAAACAAAAGAGAAAAACTAAAAAATTGTTACTCAGTGTTATCTATCGACTGTCACTGATGATTGCATATCTGACTTCCATGTATGACACCTCAGCTGAGTGTTCTGTCGCACTGTAGACCTGCAAGGTTGTATCTCCTACTTGATTGAACGGATCACTTTTAGGATACGATGGCTGTAAACAGCCATACGTGTAAGACCTGACATCGCCTTCAAAGATTTTCACATATTTTCACTTGAATTGCCTTCAAAGATTTTCACTCGAATCACCTGGTCTAGGCGAACAAACATTGCATACATGAGAATTTCAACTGTTTGAAATGTCCAGCGTTAGAAAAGAGCACACTGTCACATGTTTCGCACGTCCAGCGATTTAAGTTCTCATTGATTTCCTGATAAGAGATTTCTGGAAACTAGCACTTTAGCGTTTTGTACAAAATGTGACTCTTAAGAACCTTCCACTCAGCTCTTTCGAAAACTAGCACTTCCATGTTTTTTTTGTTTTTTTTTAAATCGATTCGCAAGCATCTTCATGTTGCCTTTTAACAGTGTGTGTGTGTGTGTGTGTGTGTGTGTGTGTG
>NC_068993.1:23040699-23042489 GCF_001194135.2 Octopus bimaculoides
CACACACACACACACACACACACACACACACACACACACACACACACACACTCACACACACATATATATATCATCCTAATTACTTTTAGGGCTTCTCTGAAAGCAGAAAATCTATTTTACAACTAAAAGGACGTCTGTAATCAAATTTAAGCAATCTATTTTCATAGCGTGACCAAAACAGATATGTGAAACTATACTGCTGGAAATCAATTGGAATTTATTGAAATAAATTACAAGCCAAATGATAAATGATATTATTTATTAAAGAATTATTCCGATTAGTTTACAAAATATATAAAAAATAATACTTCGTAAACTTTTGGCATATTTTTAAACATTTCGCTGTTAGCGCTATTGTATTCAAAATTATATTGTTGAATTTTCGTGCTTTCTACATCAAATTTCTTGTCTCTGTATAATAGACAACTTTCATTCATTCAGAAACATACACGCGCGCGCGCACACTCTCACACACACACCCACAGAGGCACTCTCATAAACCCACGTATAACAACTCTCATAATCATATATACACACACGCATCTATATATATATATACATACATTATTCTGTAAATAATAATTGTAAGCTTCAAACGTAGATATATAATTTACAGAATGTTCAATCGTCACCCTTTCTCTATTTTATGCAGAATATACGTATTTACTTGAAGCTTTGTGGCCACGTTGGATGCGTGTATTCTCTAAGATATCAGAAGTGGAGTAAAACATATCAAACAAATCCGTGATACATGAAAAGAGAAACGCCGGGAGAGAAAGAGAGATAGAAAGAGAGAGTGAAAGAGAGGGAGAGAAAGAGAGAGTGTAACGTGGGAAGGGAAAGAGAGAAGTGACAAAACTAATTGTGTAAAATTGCTGTGGGGACTGGAGTAGCAAACATTATGGACATAATGCTTCTGCGGAGGAAAATTATCAGGGACTGAAATAAGATGTAGAAGCGGGATTGTTTGAATAACTGGCTGTTAAATGATAAGGAACGCAAGTGAATATTAGCTTCATACGTAGACAGAAAGCAATAGGTGAGATAAAATGGAAAGAAAGTAAGAATAAATTAAAAGGAGATGAAGAATTGAAGCTGATGTGCATGAGGAGAACTGAGAGGAGAGACGAAGTTTAAGAATGGTGTTAGCGAACTAAGAAGATACATATATGTATCAAAAGAGCATCTTCGCTCAAATATTATAGATCCAACTATATAAATGTTATAGGCGTGGCAGTGTGGTTAGAAGATTGCTTCCCAACCACATAGTTCCGGATTCAGTTCTACGGTAGGACACATTGGCAAATGTCTTCTACTATGGCCTCGGGCAGACAAAATTCTTCTGAGCGGATTTGGTAGGCGGAAACTGAAAGAAGCCTGTCGTATATATGTATATATTTATGCGTGCGTGTGTCTTTTTTGCCTGTTTTTGTCCTTACCCCACCATCGATTGACAAACGATGTTGATGTGTTTACGTTACCGTAACTTATCGGTTCGGCAAAACAGACCCGACAGAATAAGTACTAGACTTACAAAGAGTAAGTCCTGAGGTTGATTTCTTCGACTAAAACCATTTAAGGTGATGTTCTAGCATGGCCTCAGTGAAATGACTGAAACAAGTAAAAGAATAAAAGAATAAAAGAATATATTTTCCCAATGTTTTGCGTCTATGTGCTTGTATGTATGTATGAATGTATGTATGTATACATAACTATATGTATATATGTGTGTGTGCGAGTGTGTGTGTTCCTGTGTCTGTATATATATATATATATATATATATATATAT
>NC_068993.1:23042744-23045784 GCF_001194135.2 Octopus bimaculoides
TGTATATGTAAATATGTAAAAATAAAAAGATAAAGAGAGCAATGGTAAGGTTGAAGAAGTATTTTATGGATAGAGTCTTACAGCTGTTTCTAGGAAGATCCAGTACTTCCCTTCATCGGAGACAGAAAAAATAAAGTAATCTATTATTATATCCATAGGCGGATATTTTTAGTATGAAGTGGTAAAGAGTGTGATGCGCTGAAAAAAGAGAGAAGAGTACTTGAAGTGTAGTTTCATTCCAGTAGTACTGTTCTCTCTTTTATTTATTTTATATATATATATATATATATATACACAAGCATATACATATATATGTATGTATTATATGTGTGTGTAGATAGATAAATAGACAGTTATATATATATATTCACATACATACATGCATCTATACATTCATACATGTATACATACGTCCGATAAGGCACGATCGAACGAGTCAGATGGTAGTTCGTATGACTTGTATTATTTAAGCAATGCAAGTAAAAGAGTATGAAATTGTTGGGAAGGGTGCAATAACAGACAATTCTAGCATAGTTCTTCGAAATACAGTTGAAAGAAGGGAAATAAGAAAAAATAGAATTATTTTCTATCGTCTTGGTTTTAGAAACTTGACTACGAATAAAATTACCTCTGTAATTAAGTTCTGCTTTCATCTATATATTACGTGATTCTACTTATTCTAGGAAACGGAAGGAAAAAATGTTCCATTTCCAAATTTGGAAATATATCATTGTTTAAGGGAACATTTTTCTTTTGCTATTAAGTTATCTCTTTCTCTCTCTTTTGCTTGTTTCAGTCATTTCACTGCGTCCATGCTGGAGCACCGCCTTTATTCGAGCAAATCGACCCCAGGACTTATTCTTTGGAAGTCTAGTACTTATTCTATCGGTCTGTTTTGCCGAACCGCTAAGTTACGGGGACGTAAACACACCACCATCGGTTGTCAAGCAATGGTGGGGGGACAAACACAGACACGCACACACACATACATATATATATATTTGAAGTTAAGCAACAAACATTCAATAGGTTATAGCAGTACGTACGTTTCGTACAAGCTCCATTTATTCATGTGGTGAGAACACCACAGAATGTACAATGAAAATGTACTCCTCAGCTGCATAATGGAATTTCATTTTAGAAAGTCATTTTGAAGGTGTTTGCAAAAAACAAGAGTAAGAAAAGAAAACATACCATCTCGACTATGGTGCTGTAGTCGAGATGGTATGTTTTCTTCTCTTACTCTTGTTTTTTGCAAACATCTTCAAAATGACTTTCTAAAATGAAATTCCATTATGCAGCTGAAGAGTACATTTTCTTTGTACATTATGTGGTGTTCTCACCACATGAATAAATGAAGCTTGTACGAAACGTACGTACTGCTATAACCTATTGATTTTTTGTTGCTTAACTTTAAATTTTATTCACCAAATTTCTTGATTTTGTTTTTGGTTTTTATCCTACCAAATTCTGGTGCCTCAAACATTTTAAGTACCACATTTAATCTTTTGATTAAATCTATATTATTACGTATATATATAGACATCTATACGACGGGCTTCTTTCAGTTTCCGTCTACCAAATCCACTCACAAGGCTTTGATCGGCCCGAGGCTATAGTAGAAGACAGTTGCCCAAGGTGCCACGCAGTGGGACTGAACCCGAAACCATGTGGTTGGTAGGCAAGCTACTTACCACACACCCACTCCTACGAAAATTTTTCTATCTTATAGAAAAACGAAGAGACTATTATTTTTATGTTTTAGCATTGACCAAAGGAATTTGTGATTATATGTTTTCAATAATCTTCGTGATGTATCTGCATGGCTACAAAGATTTTTCATGTAATTGTGTATGTATACTTTGCAGTGGGGATTATCGAATGCAGTATTTACGAGTGAAGTAAAGTTCGGATTTGTAAAAGCCATAAATAATTTAAACCATTTCTATGAAATATTTTATTTGATTTTATAGTAAAGAACATTATGTTCTAATTTCAGTTTCCCCCAAATATCTAAATCTAGTATAATAGGTGAGTTACCATAAGGCATGCTCAATGCAAGTAATAACAAGGAAATGCCAGGAAAGCTGTACATTAAGCAACTGTGATGAAATAATGATGTAAGACAACGGAGTACATTGTTTGGAAACAGTCACTCATAAGCGAATTTACCAGCCGAGCTATACACACACTAATCTATTCTATAATAATAGGTACACCAAAAAGATCATAAGGTTAGGAATTCAACTTTGTTTTCTTTTCCAACACGAAGAGATTAAAATAGGCAAGTATCCGATAAGTTTTAGCTGAAAATAATATATATAGTGGTAGCAGGATGCAATGCAGTTTGAACCTGCAAACCGATTACTTCTAAACAGATTATTCTATCTATTTTCTTTGTGAAAAGGGTCAAACTATTCTATTGAGATTAGTATGTTATATAATACATCAAAATGCGCATACACTGTATATAATTCTGACATTATAAACTGATAAAGAATATTCATTTCTACTCAAGGGCCGAAAATTTGCGGGAGTGGGCCAGTTGATTCGATCGACCTTAGTGCGCAACTTGAACGTAATTTATCGACCCCGTGAGGATGAAACGCGAAGTCCACCTCGGCGCAATTTGAACTCAGAACCTAAAGCCAGACGAAATACCGTTAAGTATGTCGCCCGGCGTGCTAACGTTTCTGCTAGCTCGCTGCAGAAAAATACCTTAGAAATGAGAACCCAGGTTTGAAATTTCCCCAAGACACCTGATGAAAGCTGGAGGGTATATCAGCCGAAACGTTGTGTTAACAGCAAACAAATATCCGTCAATTTTAAATAATGTAACTAATGAAGAATCCTCTGTAACGTTTTATATTTCTAAAGGTTACTCTAGAAATTATTGTTTTAAGATATTACTTATCTTCATTTGAGTGTTGTATGACAGTGATTATTGGATAAATACATTCAAGATACTTATGGAAAATCATCTCTCGTGTTAATTTACAAATTAAGCAAGTCACGACGATCACACCGTAAATTATATATA
>NC_068993.1:23045987-23049932 GCF_001194135.2 Octopus bimaculoides
ATATATATATATATATATATATATGTGTGTGTGTGTGTGTGTGTGTGTGTATTTATCTAAATATCTATATATGTATTTATATATGCACACGCACAAACATAGGTAGGTTGATAGATAGATATATACATACATATATACACAGATAATTATATAGATGAAATTATATATGAATACATAAATATGTGCATCTGTATATATGCATACTCACAAATAAACAGGTATATATATAGCTTAAAGCAAACAAAATATATATACGGTAAACTCAGTCGCCCCATCAAGGTGGTTGTTGAATGTTACTACTAGTTTAACCCCAAGCAGATTCTCCGCCAACTGGTTATTGGTGAAACACTCTGCATCCTTTATATAAAATATAGTGTTAGCAAGGGGTGAGCGAACCCCTACTATTCTCTAGTAGCTAACAGGATCGCGAGACTGACTCAGTTTTGAGCTACTTGGGTCATCTCCAGTCGCGAGTACCTGCGCACCAGAACGATAATCAGAAGTCGCTACCGCTAGCAATATATTCTAAGCAACAAGACGCCGGGCGAATCCTTAGCGGTATTTCATCTATGTTTACGTTCTGAATTTAAATTCCGCTGAAGCTGACTTTGCCTTTCATCCTTTCGGGGTCGATAAATGAAGTACCAGTTGAGTACTGGGTCGACCCAATCAACTGACCCCTCCCCTATAATTTCGGGCCTTGTGCCTAGAGTAGAAAAGAATATATTGTAAACAAGGTGACCACTGGTCACTGATTTGCAACAAGCAAAGTAGCTACTTATAAAATCTCCGCCCTGCTAACAATATATTGTATATGAACGGTGCTGAGTGTTCCGCCGATAACCAGCTGGCGGAAAATCTTCCTGGGGTTAAACTAGTAGTAACATTCAGCAGCCACTTTGATGTGGTGACTTGCTTTATTGTTTAGTATACGTTACTACACTCTCACTACTTGAGATTTTATAACTAGAATATATATAAATATATATATATACGTGTGTATGTGTATGTGTGCACATATATATGTGCATATGTATATATGTACAGATACCCGCATATTTCTTTGTCATGATTTTCTCTAGAGACAAGTTTGCCAATCAATTTAGGAATCTAAAACCACTTAGGACAAACTAACAAACGAGATATTACTTTTGGCTGTAAATATCATTTCGACATTAAATAACCCAGCTAAAATCATTGAGTGTTGATTAAAAAAACACGACTATCATTGAAAAATATTATATTGATACATGAAATTATTAATATTATACATTAAATTTATTATTTTTTCTACAAATAAATATGATTCATAATCTTTTATTTACTGTCAGTTATCGTGTATGAACATATCAGTTTATGCATACATCAGCATCGCTAGCGAGCCAACATCATATCAGAAAATGAATAATTACACCACTAACTATAATCCGTCAGAAGGAAGGCTGAAGCCCGTTTTAAAGCCAGAGGACCCGTTATGAAACAATGAATTCTAGTGCATATCCGCTTCAAATGCAACTAGTTTCAAAAACTTGTACGAATAAGAACTAGGAAAAGCATGCATGTAGGATCTTTCCATGAAGAATCTTCCAAGAGGCCTGAAGAATACTACAGCAAGGCAACATTGCGTAGCAGAGTGGAACGAAAAAAAGTACTTTAAGAAACTATTTTTTATTGCGAAATCCTTAAATTTACATCTTCAGACTCCGCAGACCACTTGAAATTTTGAATAATGAGCAAAAAATCAATTTATAATACGTTCGCCGTTCCTCATTTTATATTTTACATTCATTGTTACCAATCAATTTCTCTTTGCGAAATCCTGTAGAAAGAAGTGTGTTAAAATTTATATCTTCAGCCTCCGCGGCGCACTTAAAATTTCGAAAGTATGTGAAATAGACTTTTCGACTTTGTTTTCTTTATCATTTTCAATAATAGGTCACCGAATGTACCCAGCCAGCAAAACCATATCGGGTTGATATCAAACCGATTTTGCTACCTATTCGGCCCTACATTGGAAATTGTGTCGGTTTGATTTCGGCCCGATCTCATTTTGCAACACGGCGCAACATCAGGCCGACATATTGCCCGATGATGAGCCGATATGAATTTGAGGTTGATCCGATGGGAAACTTTGGTCTCTTAGAACGAGTTGACATTGGTCCAATGTCATATTCACATCAAAGTGACATCGGCCCGATATGAAAATGAGGTTGGGCTGATGTATAGTTGAGAAATGTCAATATTGGCCTGAGCCGATCTTGCCAAATGCCTAATCTGGCTCTGAAATGCATCATTTCAACATACATTAATTAAACATTTATACCAGGTCGACATCGGCCACACATTATTTTCTCCAAGGCATTACGCCAGTTCTCTGGCATGAATTGTTCTGATTCCAGCCTCCCCCACCTAGCGTTTGAAGATAAAAATGTAATAATTTTCAATTTGCTGCCAATGAGGACCACCCACTTCTAAACAGAAACAATATTAAGCATCAGTTTATATGGCATGTGTATGGGAATATATGAAAAATCATGTAGAAACTGTCAGAAAGAAATTAAAAAAAGAGCAACTCATTTTTCTTTGCAACATCATTCATTTTATAAATTATAACTTTAAAAAATGGCTGTTTACAACACAATGAAAGTAAATCACAATATTTAAAAGTTAATAAGAATGAAGACAAAATATACTGGCCGATAAACGCTGTAAAACTAAGATATTTGATTGGTGTTCAGGTCACTTATACAGCTGTGGCTATTCGTGACAAAGTTCAACAATCATTCATAACTGCAAATGAAAATTGGTAAATAAGGAGTAATGGTATTCATAAATACATTTAGAATGTCTAGAAATAGGAAAAACACATTAAATGTGAAAGATATCATCACTGAAATTGCATTACTTACTAACCCAGTGAATGAGTAATTTGAATGGAAGACATAGCCATGTAATGTAAGCTATTCAGCCTATTATTTCCAGTGCATCGCTAAAATGGATAAGCTTAAAAAATTGAGGTAACCCTAAATGGGTTATCTTAATTTTCAATTTGTGCACACCCGTGATTCATTGTCGAGAGCAGACTTGTCCAAATTTGTTTTTCTGTCCTTCTTCGGCTACCATTTCTGTCACTGGCAGTCCGAAGCCATTCTCGACATTCTCGAGTCACTAACGTAACCTCTGCTACTGCTGTATGTTTCATATTACCTATGCTGTAAGTTGCACGCAAATATATACACATAGGCTGACAGGGGAAGAAGCGGCCCTATAAACGAATCGGGAATCTCTCACACTGGAGGTCTAATTTCGCGTATTTCCATAAACTCCGTCAATGTGAGCCGCCCAGTCGGATGGTGCCGGAATTAGCCGATGCCAGCTGATTGGGCTGCTCACACTGAAGAAGCGTACGGATATATGCGAAACTAGACTTTTAGTTTAACAGATTTTCGATACGGTTTCTCCTCTTGTCAGCCTATTTGTAAACATTTGCATATTCCTACAGTACCAGATGTATTTTAATACTATTTCTAGCTACGTAGGTGTCTCAAGCTCCCTTACTAACATTAAGTGACGACTGAATTTTTCCTTTATCGTATTATATTGCGCCTAGCTTTTTACATTATAAACATATATATATATATACATTATTTACATTTGACGGATATTTATCCTCATCTTGTTTCTTGTTAACACAACGTTTCGGCTGATATAACCTGCCGCCTTCATCAGGTGTCTTTGGGAAATTTCGAACCTGGGTTCTCATTCCGAAAATATTTTTCATTGTCAATATTATTATTATTATTCGGGCATGTCGCGTAGTGGTTAAGAGCGCGGGCTACTAACCCCAAGATTCCAAGTTCCATTCCAGACAATGACCTGAATGATAATAGTAATAATAATAATAAGAAGAAGAACAACAACAACATCGAAAAATACTTTAGGAAT
>NC_068993.1:23050197-23051037 GCF_001194135.2 Octopus bimaculoides
ATATAGTAGCAGAAAGACGATTTTCCCCTAGCGCATTGGTAATATTTGATTCCCATTTCTAATATTTTTTTTATATTTTACGCCTAATTATTTCTTTGTGTAATAGTGCTCACTTGCTTAGTAAATATTCCTTTCATTATTTTATGACAGTCATGATCTCGCTCTTTTAAACAAATATCATGGTAGTTCAACAACAGAGGGAGTTTCAATTTGTGAAGCTTTACCTTCCTCTCAAAGCAACATAGAGATTACAATTCAGCAGTCCCTATGTAAGCTTTGCAGTGTGTGTGTGTGTATGTGAGTGAGTGTGTGTGTGTGTGTGAGAGAGAGAGAGAGAGAGAGAGAGAGAGAGAGAGAGAGAGAAAGAGAGGGAGAGAGGGAGAGCGTTGCAAACAATGAATGAAGTAAATATGAAATAAAACAATCCTATGAATAGAAGGGCATTACTACAGATGTATATGCCCCTGATTTTGTTACCTGATAACTTCCAGAAAAATGGATACTTTTTAACAAGATTTTCTACAAATACCGCTTAGATGTGGATTCAGAGTAAGTAGAGATTTATGGGAAGGAATCTCTTTGAGGAAATGGAGAGAGGAGTTTTGGAAAACTCACACGATCTGACTTTTCTCCTTCATAACCTTCAGTAAAATGAGTATCTTTTAGTGAAAATTTATACAAATCCCTTTCAAAAGATTATGATAAAATAAAACCTGTGGGCAAATTTTTTTCGGAGATTTTCCCCATTTTTATAACACAGCCTTCGAGATATTGGGGTTGGTGTGGAGCATCTGTATGTGAAAAAAAGTTTTCTAAACTTTTTTTTTACAACCCCCCCCC
>NC_068993.1:23052666-23058194 GCF_001194135.2 Octopus bimaculoides
CCAAACATTAGCCGTATAAGCAATATATATATATATGCAAACACAGTAACTCACGCAACCACTTACATAACCATGCATCTGAGAAATAGATGTAAATACTTGCATAACTAGAGTTAAAACAAAATATCTTCCTGTTTTAAAATATTGTAACAAATATTGTTCATTAATAATCGTATTATTTAAGAATATAACCTGAGTGGGCAGAAATTAACTGAAATAAACTTTGCTTCTCTATCTCTTAGGCCTTAGTATTTGGGGGGGGGGTAATTTCCTTGTCGTTTCAATTTCTACTGGTGTGAAAATGTAATAAATCATATTCGCACGTTTCTTCATTGATACAGTAATTTATTGACGAAGCCAAACTTAAAATAACAATTTATTGAGAACAGTAAACAACATTTCAATCCCACTACCAACCACTGCTCGTAATGGAATTCAGAAAATTTAGTGTCTTTGTTTGCAGCATATATTGATAAATATTCAACAACATTAATGCATTTAACCAATGAAGAAGTTTTCATCTTGGCAGAGAGAAAAAAAATCAATGAAAATTAGAACAAGCTTAAAAGGTAATATAGCTGAAATCTTATCTCAACATGTATAAATCATTCCACATTGGCTCTCTGTAGGTAATCGTTTCAACTGCACTTTCTTCAAATGTGCCATCTATGAAGATCACCCAGACAAAGACTTATCGTTTTTCAGAAATACAGTTTCGAATAGGATTATAAATGTTATTCTTCTATTTCTAATGCAGTTAGTTTTGCATTTTGTATTTTTGTTCTATATGTTAGAAGATCATTTCAGTTCCATTCCATTTCTTAAAAGCTGTCATGCTTCCATTTTCTTTTTATCTTACATTATTTTGTTGCTAAGATTTCGCCATTAATTTATAACGACACTCCAACAATAGAGCTTTTAACTAAATTTGTTGCTTTTTCGGAAGTTATTTTGGTATCAAGATTGGCCGTATAACAACCGATTTTTTGCAGCTTTCATGTAGTGAATTGGTGCCTCTTTAAATGTACAATAATATATATGTAGAGTGTATCACATTTCTCATGCCAGATTATTAGCATGTAATTAGTATCTGCTGTCAATTGATATAGCACTAGGCTGGTCTCACGTGTGCAAGGTCGTGAGTTTGATCCCTAGAACAAGTGAAGCATTTTTTCCTTGAACAAAGCACTTCATTTTATATTGCTGTATTCTAGTTAACTGAAAAATAATACCAGCTGATAGTTGGTGCAAATTTCTTTCTCTTCAAGTGTTTATTTGAGTTATGTGGAGAAAGAAATAGTAACAATGACTACACGCAGCTATATTGTAACCTAAAACAACGTGCAAAATTTTGGTACAGGCTACATAAGTTATACTCGCTTATGAGTGACGGCTTTATTGTATCTAGTAATATTTCATTTGTCATTCAGTTTATTATATAACATATAGAGTTTAGGAGTGGAATGTCAAATGAAATAATGTAAATTATTTTAGTATTAACATTTCGTTCCGAATATTGTGCTGGTTATATTATTGCCTCATTTTCTTTAGTTCTGAAATGGGACAAACTAGAGGAAGTTACTAAGTAGTTGCACTGCCCACTCGAAATCAAGAACAATTATAGATTTATGGCTCGTATATACATAGGGATAACACAACAATGTTATAACAATATTATAACATATCTAACTTATTGTCACCGTTGCTAAAGTTTGTCATTGTATAAACTAGGTTTTATCACCATTTCCTCATGGTTGTGTCCTTAGTAATTTAGAATTGATCTAACACTCTGAAATATAATTATTTTCTCATTCATCCCAAACACTATAGCAGACAAATTATCCCTATGGTCGAAGATACTCCTGTGGTGACTATTTGTGTCCTTTACTAAGGTACTAAAACCTTATTGTGTTGAGGGTGAATTGGCAGCAAACAAATTAACCAACTAGTGGGTTCCTAACAGCTTTGTTTTATATCAGTCACCAACTAAATTCTAAGCCTTGATGATTCCTTTATCATCAATGACAAGCAGTTCAAAATTGGTGACATTCTAATAAGATCTACCATGATTGAAGCATAACTGGATTTATATCCCGTGTATGTAAACGTGATTAAAATATTATTTGCTGTTTAGCTAATTCTGTTTGGCTTCTCCATCAAAATTATAACTTATTTTGAACCTATTCTTAAAATGTTTACCTCAAATTCAATGATGATTTTCGAACAGACAATGTGTCTGTGAAATAAAGCAAGTCGATTTGTTTTATTAAATACGACATTTTTCAACGAGTATTTAAATTACAATGCAACAGTCATTGTTACTGGTAGTTTTATCACTTTCTAGATGTGTTCTGTGAGACCTACTTCAAACTGAGGTTGCCTAATAAGAACTTAATTTGTTCTTGTCGTCTCTCGTAGTTATGTAAATGATTAAAGTAATAGCTATCAGTAAGCTATGAATGTCTTCCCCTGATTGCATTAGTATTACTAGTTAGACTCTTGATTCTCTCAGATTTTATTTAACATACCTTCTCATCTAACTAGCTGTTGCTTAATTTAGTTAAGCTATATAGCCGTAAGTTAGCATTCTAAATTATCGTTGTGATTGTTTAACCCCAGGCTGCCCCTGACTGGACGGAAATATGATCAATGCAATCTAGGATTACATTATCTAATGCGTTCTGTATATTCAGTGTTATGTGTTTCTTATGAGAGATTTAGATGTTATTTCGAGTGGGCAGTGCTACTACTTAGTAGCTTTCTCTTTGGTTCATGTGTAATAGTGTGTTAAGTTCTGGCAGGAAAGGTTTAAAACAACAGTGTTCTTGCAATATTTTTGCTATTCTTAAGTTTCTACTGATTTTGCATTTTTAGTAGGATTCGGAGTTATACTCTGTTTCCTTACTTACAACGAAATATTTTTCAAATATTCAGTCCATATATTGTTTCTATATATGGATATTTCTTAACGATGAATGCATGATTTATAGCTGTTATCTATTTTTTTTTTATCAAACTCCTTCCTACATGCAGTATTAATTTTAATTGATATAGATAAGGTATACCCATATCAGTTTGGTGCACCCATTAGTTTTATCAGTCCCTAACAACATGTGCAGAGTTTAAAGATTCCGTTTTCTTGTCTATCTATGAAGTGTCTTCATTTATTTCATGTAAGCACAAACACAATGCGAGAAGTATGTGAGGAGACTTAATTATGAATCTAGCACTATCTTCAAGCCGATTAAAGTTTTATTTATTTATTTATTTATTTATATGAAAATCGCTATGACATGATATGCTAACAAAAAATGAAAGACATGCAGTCATTGTTGCCATATATGTGGAACACAGGGATTTAAAACCTTACAGTTTTATAAATGTTGTAAGATTTTAGTGCATGAAGTAAGGATAGAATTAGTAGGTACTCACGCGAGGGTTCAACTGTATGAAATAGGAATAAAATACATTCCATATCCTCGAACACCGGAAGTATACCAACATTCATCCATCGAGTTCCAGACATTATCAATAATAATAGTAGAACATCAGTAGAATCAATCGCATAAAGAACGCCATGTGTCCGAGTAGACCATTAGAATTCTGACGCACGAGATTATTTGAAACATGTCGCATCAACAGAAGAAATCAATTCATGTCTGCAAAGAAATTGTTGTGTCCATGCCAAATAGTTATTTACCAGTTTTTTTTTTTAAATCCTCACGGCCATTGATGAGAAAATGTTAATGAGAAAATGTTCATTGACCAGAAAATGTTCAACTAAGTCTATAAGACGAACAAGAAAAATAACAGCTACGCGTAGACCCTTCTGTCTTCAGAGCGATGCAACTGTGAGGTAACTAATCTCGAATACCACCTCACATCTTTTTACAAGTTTTTAGAAGTAATACTGCTGGATGCGCTGCGGTGCTCGAGACAGTTGTTAAGCCCTGTATGACTGGAATATGCAGTGGAGGTCCGTGCTTGTTTCAATAAGACTCTACAACTTCTCACAAATTCAACGTAAACGAGGAATTGATGCGAGAAAATTTACGATTATATTACATTCAACTTGTGGACTCCAATATCACCAAATTAATGTCCCAGTATCTACTACATTTGGAGAATTGTTTAAGGGGAGACTTAATTAATATTTAACAATACCATAGCTCTAATGAAGGTCACTCATATCCTGACCATATAGTGCAAGCATGTTAATGATTCCGGCTCGGCATTGAAGCAGTCACCATCGCTGAGGGCGGATTCATAGGAGAATTATTATGAGAAAGCTTATGGAGAATATATGAACAAATTGTTTATTAAAAACGTGTTTTTTACTAGTTTAGAGGAGTTTTCTCGGATTACCAATTATGTCCTCAACTGCTTTCCACAGCCTTATAGCCTAAGATACACATGAACTCATGCAATCATCAGTAACTCTTTTCTAAAAGACGTCTTTTGCATGAAATACTTAAGCTCACTGGTGAATATTTGATGTTTACTAAACAGAACATTTTTTGAACCATCATATAAGTTATCTCCTCTATTGCAACCTTTTCTATTCTGCGAGTTATGAGAGAAAATTTTTTTCTTCTTTTCCTATGACATGAGCCGTTGGACAAGAGACATGTAAATCCTAGATGTTGTCATTGCAACAACCCTAATACTAACAGACATCTATTAAACATACACAAACTTAAAGATTTCGCATAATCTCACCAAACTACATAAAATGTATCTACAAAGGGACATTTTATGCTAAAATCTATAAAAGTTGTGCAAATGTTATATAGTGATAAAAAAAAAAAACTGCACAACATTATTTCAGAAGCAGTGCGTGATTAATTTCTACAATTGCAAGAAGGATTGGCTTCAAAGAATTTATTTCGAACATATATCTCTCTACCTTTCCGTGACTTGCCACATTGGAATTCCTTCTGTGAAAGTTTACAAAGTCTATACTTCCTCTCCATTTACTTAAAAGCAATTTCACTTATCCTAAAGATTTATAGAACAATGAAATGTAAATAGGATATGTTGCAACATGCATAAAAGAACGTGAGATTTCCTCCTACGTGTACACTTGTGTAGCAGAAATATATTCTTGTATATTGTGAGTTCACATTTCATTGGAAGCGAGATGCAATAGCTTTGAAGGATACATAATGTGCAGTCTAGTAACGATCTTCCTGTATTACAAGTATCAGAAATTGGGGTAATTCAGTCGTTACATGTTAATATGCGCTCATTATACCTTTGTGTCATCACTTTCAAAGTGATCCACTTTTAGCCAGAAAGAGGATGAGTGAAAGATGTGCGCCTGCGAGAGTGTGGTTATGTATATATTGTTTGTAGCAATATGAGATGTTTCGGCATTCATCTAGTGGCAGCGTACTCAACTTTTATGTTACGTTATTCGTTGTGAAAGACTTGTGGTTGATCAGGGAGTCGTGTTTATTGTACCATTCTAGCCATCGAACGTGCACACTGTTGGTACATTGACGAGATTAACACTAATATTTAAGGTT
>NC_068993.1:23058267-23059946 GCF_001194135.2 Octopus bimaculoides
ATATATATATATATATATATATATATAGAGAGAGAGAGAGAGAGAGAGAGAGAGAGAGAGAGAGATAGATAGATAGATAGATAGATAGATAGATGTTATGAGCGGTAGTGGTGTCGATGAGACCCAGAGGTGCCAGGTAATGCTGAATAAGTGCTATGGATAGACCATGGTTAAACTCCAGGTTCGGTGGTTATGCGAATACGGAGTCCAACTTAGGTCACATATCACCATGTGTTTATAAAGATTTACTTTTCGTAATGAGATTAAAAAAAGCCAAGGCTGTGTAGGTTTTAGAACAATTATAAATAGGTGTTACAGCTGTTTCCAGGATATTTATTATATCCCTTCATCGGAGACGCTGTGAGAAGATGGATAAGCAATAGTTAATTTAGATAAGATACGAAATAGAGAGTGAATTGGAGGAACGAAAATAGATGTGAGATATGCAGGGATATTGTATTTGTAAATCCATTATTTAGCCAGAATGGTATACATATAAGATTCCAATACCTTATGAGTAAAATCCAATAGTCTTTAAAATTGGTCATTCCGAGTATAGATTTTGTACACAGTGTTATTGAATCAAGAGTTTTATTTAAAGTGACCTAAAAGTAGGGAATGTATTAGTACAGTCAAATCGAAAGCAGGAAGTGAGGAATAAAGAAAGAGAAGAAAAAACAAGAATAAAGGGAAGAGAAAGAGAAGAAAAAGGGAGAAGAAAAAGAAAAACAATAATGGGAATAAAGAAAAGAAAGAAAAAAGGAATACAAAGACAGAGATAAGGGAAAGTGTAACATATAGTGGTCAGTCGATATAGTTTGAAAGTAGGAATGGGGAGATAAGTGTGATAGAGAGAGAAAGGTATTAGAGTGGAGAAAGAAGGAATGGGAGGTAATGGAGAGATAGGTGTAAAACGTAAAGGAGTGTCCAATATGTGGTGATAGAGTCTAAGTGATGGGAAAGAGGGAGGGGTAGAAGTATGGAATGAAGTATTTAGGAATATAGCTGGTTGGACAAGTCAGTGCTAGTGGTAGAAGAAAATTGATGGGAAGATGTATATATATGTATATATTAGACATGTATAGATGTATTTATTTATACAGATATTTATACATATCAACACCCAGATGTAAACATATGCATGTATTAGACATGTATATATGTATTTATTTATACAGATATTTATACATATCAACATCCACACATACAACTCATACTCATATGTATATGCACACATGTACACCCACATATACGTGTATTTCTATGAGCTCACTGACGTAATTTTATGAAACGCCTTGCACAGTCTTTAAGTCGATAACATAATCCTTTTAATAACATGCAATAATAGATTCTCTGAAGGCATTGACAGAATTGTAACTCTGTGTATGAATTTAATCAAAGATAGACTAGGTTAGTGTTACAAGTTAATATATACACTGTGACACTTGAATGGTTAGGACTGGCTATTTAGTGCTTAGGAGTTTTCTAGAACATCATTCTGCAAACAGTATCGAACATTAACAATGTTAAGAATGGCCTCAAGAAAAAGAAAGGCATTAAATTATTCGACTAATTTCTCCTTCGATTGTGAAATACCTGGAATTTAATCATAGATACAATTTTTAAACCCTAATTAACTATT
Source organism: Octopus bimaculoides (assembly GCF_001194135.2). Lineage (NCBI taxonomy): Eukaryota > Metazoa > Mollusca > Cephalopoda > Octopoda > Octopodidae > Octopus > Octopus bimaculoides. Next base: position 23,059,910 of record NC_068993.1, read on the forward strand.
TGAAGAAGCTGAATAAATAGGAATATATATGTGCGTG
>NC_068993.1:23060137-23062288 GCF_001194135.2 Octopus bimaculoides
ATATATATGTGTGTGTGTGTGTGTGTGTGTGTATGTGTGTGAGTGTGCGTATGACTTTTAGTGTTAATTTTGACTCTTATTTTTAGCAATCGCTGGTGCTACTTTGCATCATTTTTTTGATTAATTCCTTTTGGTTTTTAATTTCTAGCGAGCCACATTTACTATAATGTGTTTAATATAGCTTAATATATTAATATATCACCATTGTATCATTTTGTATAGATGTACAGGGTGCCGAAGTAATTTGAGGACATACATTTTTGGGATCATTACTGCATTTTTTGCTAACTCTCTATAATTATTCTTTCAGAAATTAATTTTGGCAGACTCTCACCTTACGCTAGAACTGAAGTGGCATGCTGTTATTGTGGTTATATATGCTGAACGTAGCGATATAGAAATATCTGGAATTTTAAAAGTTGCCAGATCTTTCGTCTACAAAGTTTATAAGGAGCCAGAGACTGAGGTTGGCAACTTATCAGTAGTATCAAAGCAGAAAAAAAGCATTCTAAATGTTCTGAAATCATCAGAGCACCCGAATTTATCCAGTAGGGTCAACAGTCCATTGATTACAATCCCACAAAGTATATGAAATCAATTGCAATATATATACATGTTTTAGGAGAAACAGTCAGAAATGTTGTCATTAGATATATGTCTTACATGATGAGAAATGATTAATTTGTCAGAAAAAAGAACAATCGAAAATCACTACATTAGATCTAAAATGTTCTTAAACAGACTGAAGGCTGCAACAGATTTGATTTGGTTTTCCACAAACGAGGAAAACTTCGACCAAGATCAAAACGTTAAGAGAAATAATTTTATGTTTGTGTATGTGTGTATGTATCAGAATGTTTCATAGGTGAAAAGCAGTAGTAGTATTTCTGGTAGTAGTAATATTTCTAGTCGTAGAAGTAGAAATTGCAATAATAGTGTATTGATGGGTCAAAACAACTTTGGGTATATACGCCTCGCTTGAATCCTGTTTTTTATTTTCAGATTCGAGAAAAATTTATCGAAAATGAATTCAGAGTGAGTATAAAACAAAGCATATCTCCACCTCACTGTTCGTGTTTCTGAATTAATTTACCTCCTTATTTCACACTCCTTGTATTTCCTGGTAGTTCTTGGAAACGTGGTGTATCTGTCATGGGCACCATGCTATCTTTTAATCTCCTTATTAAAGATTTTAAAGCTCTGATATCGATTTTGCTTTCCTTTTATACTTACATAATTGTTTTAGGGCTCAGATATTGACCATCGTGTTTTTGTGGTATTTAGAATTATTTCCTTTCATTCGGATGCTATATAAATGCCATCTGTTAATTTCATATAACGTGTCATTGTAAAACAGACAAAATATATGAAATACAAATAAAATTTAATATATGAACTAGTAAATTAATCTGTGAAATTGGTATAAAGAAGTAGAAACCAACAAAAACTTTCTTCCATAGCAACGAAAGGCTGCGCCACTGCCGCAAGTATTTCATTTCTCTGTGATCTACTATGCACAAGAGAGTCTGATCGGAATCCCATCTCTCAATTCGTTTCAGTGCTGACATCAATAAAATGCATATGCTCACGCAAATACTTCAAATTGGCGCCAGACAAAAAGGAAAAAAATAAACAATATAGGATACTAGAGGAATGACATATTTTTACAACAGCATTAATAAGATATTTTATGCAGCTGTATTTCTTCAGATGAATTTGGAAATAGAAATAGTGATGAAAGGATTCGAGATAACACTAGTAATTACTCCAAATACGGCAAAGAATGGTTTTACTTAATACTTCAAGAATATTCCAACTTTTCTTAGATACAAACAACACTATCACAGAAAAAAACAAAGAAACACAATTTACACATACTGGCACGCATATATTTACATGTATATATGTATATCTGTAGTAATATATATACACAGACACAGATACGCGTACAGAGACACATATACACGTACTAACAAACATGTATATATGTATAAGTAGAGTGTAGAGCAAGATGAAGATTTTCAATTCTTAATCAAAGAGGCAATGTTTACGCATATATTTTTATCTTATTCTGTTTACCAGCACATTTATCTTTGTACATATACTTCACACACTAATACATAATACATTTATATATATATATATATATAT
>NC_068993.1:23062556-23064004 GCF_001194135.2 Octopus bimaculoides
ATGTATGTATATACATATATATGGACGTATTTGCGTGTATGTATGTCTCTGTGTGTGTTTGTATGTACATCAGTACGTAAATACAGGCGCAGGCGCCGCTGTTAGGTAAGAGGCTTGCTTCCCAACCACATGATTTTGAGTTCAGTCACACTGAGTGGAAACTTGGGCAAGTGCCTTCCTCTATAGCCTCGGCCAACCAAAGACTTGTGGGTGGATTTGGTAGACGGAAACTGAAAGAAGCCCGTCTATATATATATATATATATATGTCTGTGTCTGTGGATGACTATTACTTCCTCTTTGCTTCCCAGAAGCACTGCTGTCGCCAGCCAAGCCACGTCTATTTCTGGGGAAATTTCCTCCACCTTGACTCTGGCAGTCCTTCTTCCTAGGTGGACCAATTTGTCCGTCATCATGGCTGTCACCGTGTGTTCCTTAGCTTTCTCCGTACTTCTAAAATGGACGTTTACAGATCCGAAATGGCTCCCTCTGGCGAGATGAGTTATATCTCGCTAAATTGGCCTCAGTGTTCTTTCAAATACTTCCGTTGCTTTCAATGTAATCTTCTTGTCAATCATTTTCTGCATTATTTCCACGGGTGGTGACAATTTAACATTGCCAACATCCCTATCCAAACTTCTCATATTCTTCAGGTTCACCGTCTTTCTACGAAATTTCGTTCCTTCCACGAATGTCTTTCTTCCCAAATACCTGTTCATTTTCTGCACCGCTCTCATGAGCTCATCCTCCGATGATGACAACTCGTATTCGCTGATTATACAGAATTAGCCGAGGAATACCTGGCCATCTCTCACAGATAGAAAGCGCAACAACTGAACCGCCACAAAGCAGCAAAACCAATAGCAACTCCAAGCAATCAAACAGAAAATACGCACAGAGCAAAATTTCATGAAAATATGTTTCTATTGCCCACTAGGGACCAACGAAGGGGGGACATTACAGGTAGCGTCACTTACATCCTTCATTCCTTCGTTCACCGGCATGCCAATGCCTTATTTTTAGTTTTATTTTTTAGTTCAACGTATCTTATTGTTTCTGGTATCTCTCCCATATTGCAGTCAGACCTCAACATTGAATAACCACTTTTGTATTCGTATATTACCTTCAATCTACTCTACACACCGCAGAATATTTGTGCCATGATTTTCCTTCTGAGTTCACTCGTTTTTTTCCCTTCCACTTTGCCATTTTAATTAACAAGTATGTATCAACTTCCTCAGACATTATAAATAAATAACAACTGGGAGGGGAGGTTTGTGATTTCTTGTGTGCCTGCGCTTCTTTTTCCTATTTTTTGACGGGAGGAAATGGGTGTGTTTGGTGTCTGCAGAGTGAGGGTTGGGCAGAGAGTGTATAGATGGGATGGGTGTGGGTTGTGGTTCCTGTTCATCTTGACATCTTTCTTTCCGCTTTCTCCGCTTCACCACC
>NC_068993.1:23064031-23065456 GCF_001194135.2 Octopus bimaculoides
TCCATCTTCTCTGCTGTTTCTTCCATCTTCTCCGGTTCCTTTTGATGTTCCTCCCGGCTTTCCACGCAATCAAGCAGGAAACACGCACAGAGCAAAAGTTTATACACCGCCAGATGGCTAATTTGCCAAAATATTTCCGTTGGGATCGCGACCTGTTGCATGACGGAATTTTGTCAGTGAACAGGTCGCATCTTCAAAGCGACGAGAATATATTGGCAAAGTAAATTTAAATATTGAAGTGAATCTAACGGTTTTTGTGTTTCTTAAATGGCTTATAAACACCTTCAACGCTGCAATTGTCTTTGTTTCAACCCACGATCTCAGATCAGGCCACTTGCTATGTAAGTACATCTCCGTAACACACACACACACACACACACACACACACACACACATATATATATATATATGGCAATGACCTATTTCTGTGCACAGTTTATGACAGATCATGTATTTCTTTTGCTGGACTGACATTTCAAATCTAAAAACAAACCTCCACCAACTATTCTGCCGATATATCTGTTCACACCTTTGAATGCAGTGTTTGCCAGAAGGTTTGCAAATCTAACAGAGGCCCCAAAAGACATTTTATGATCCACACAGATCAGAATTTATCTGCAGCTCTTGATGGTCCAAATCGGATGTGCAATCTACGTGGGCGCCTCTTCAGAACATTGGTTTAAAAAGCCACATTAGATGCCATGATAGTGTAGGTAAAGGAGGTGCTCAAACTTTGCATAAGGAGTAGACAACAACCATATATATATATATATATATATATATATAGTTTTAGGGAAAAGAACCAAGGTTCATGAACTCATCGATGAAAATCCACTGTCAAATATAGAAAAATTAATAAATAAAAGCACAATAAATGAGAAATAAGTATTCTTGTATTTTTCTATTATTCAATTGATTTGTAATGATAATTAAATAAACGTTTTTAGTCTTAAATAGTCTAACTTTAACTATTACACCGGTTAAATATGTACTAATATTATCTTTATTATTATTTTAACCTTAAACTTCGTTCAAATTGTATTTAAAACGATAATAATTTATGTAAGCTGTTTTTTGTATATAATATACATGTTAGCATATATTATAATGGATGTAGGGATGGTTATGGAATCTTTATTATTTTGATATTGATAATATTTTTCTATCTTTATAAAATAGGTATTTTATATAAATTCATTTGGTACTTATTGTTGGTTGATATATACATTTATTTATTATTATTATTGTTGTATTTAGACCTGACGATTAGCTGTATTTTTGAATAGAATTTATATTCGATAATTTTAATTGATTTTAATCGATTTAAATTTCCTTTGTATTTGAAAATCAGTTATGAAACACGTCTAGTTTTATTATCTTTATCTTATGATATTTACTTTGTATTATATTATACTCATTTATTGT
>NC_068993.1:23065722-23067756 GCF_001194135.2 Octopus bimaculoides
ATATATATATATATATATATATATAGGACTGATCAAAAGCATTGGAAATGTTGCCATAGTAACGGAGCTAAAGTACGCAGAGTGAAACCGCTTGGCACAGATTGGCCTGGATCAGAGTCGCATTCACATTAAGTTGTAACGCTTAATTTCGTTGTATATAACAGTTCTTGTGATCGTCTCGAAAAGAACGTCGCTTCTCAACTGTGCAAGTTCTTTATTGCGTCTATAAAAAACGAAAACCTTTTGGAAGCGGCCGTAATAGGTGACGAATCGTGGGTCAATGGTTATGGCCTCAAAACCAAGACAAAGATCAAATCGCTCGGGAAAAGAGAAAAAAAATAAAGATATCGGGGAAATCCAAGAGCATATGATGAAGCAGCTGCTTGCTATTACACAAACGGAGTTCCAGGAATGTTTCCATCAATGGAATCGTTAGATAATGTATGGCTTTAGAAGGAGGTTACTTCAATGAACAGTAAATGCCGAAATTATGTGTTTTTCTTTTTATAGAACAAATCTCAGTATTTTTTTATCAGATCTCGTATATAAACACACACACACACACACACACACACACACAAACACACATACACACACACACACTCATGCACACACATGCATACATGCACCCTCCTTCCACACACACATACACGCATGCACACATGCATGCACACATGCACAGATATAAATTGCTAGTAAGGCCGCAGCATTTTGTTTTGCAACACAAACATACTCCCATGTATTTTAAAGGTTTACCAGCAAATATTGTGCCTTACATTTGTGCTAACGTAACATTTGTGCTATGCTTCGACATAATATGTTAGTTGTTTTCAGTTCTAATGTCATCTCTATACATTTTCTAATGAATTCAAATGCGTTCATGTTAACAATACCATCGAAGATGGAAAAAAGTAGTAAGGGCTCTTGCATATATATCTATTACTTGCCAGCAAGTAATACTTAAGTACTAGTTGCCAGGAATGTGTTTAATACGTAAATTGGTATATCCAAAAATGTTACACTACTAAATATATTGGATGTTTAAGCAATACGTTCATAGATAGTTGGATGTCGTGTTGATAAATGAGTAAATGCATCTGCTACCTCTTTTTCTGTCTTCGATCGCACTTTTTACAGAGACGTATTCCTATACGAAATTTAACTTTCAGTAATGTCACTGAATTTTATATAAAATATGTACATATAAACTTACACACACACACACGCACACACAGACACACGCACACACAGACATATATATATATATATATATATATATAGAGAGAGAGAGAGAGAGAGAGAGAGAGAAAGAGAGAGAGAAAGAGAGAGAGAAAGAGAGAGAGAAAGAGTGAAGGAGAGTATCGTTTGTTACATTTAATAGTTTAATAATTATTTTATGTGTTCCTAGGTAATTTGGAGAAGATAAAGGTGCCCTCTCGATTCTCTCACCGATGGCACAGTACACTGTCTAGATGTCTATGGTGTTGCATCTCGAATGAGGGTGGCGTTAACCTGTCGGTAGTGATTATAGTAGAGCAGATTTGATGTTGATATGTCAGATTTCCCCACTGAGTGATTTCACATTAACTTTTGAAAACGTAAAATATTCGTGTAGAATAGTTGACAAGACACTAAAAATACATAGCCTTACTTCCTCAATTTCTCAAATTAGCTTCTAAGTTAGCAAAGTATTCGATTACAACCTACGAAAATAATTTTTCGTTGCCTAGATGGAGTTATCGATCACGTTTAAGTCTGAACATATGTCGAGTCCTATAATTATTATGCTGAGGAATCATTTGATCTGCATTAATATAAGAGTAATTGCTCATGATTTGAGAGTGTCCTCATTTTCAATCTCAATGTTTATTGTTTGGTACAATTTTATATCAAATGCCTTAAATTCAATTCATGTTTAAACCTTCCAGTCAGATTCTTAGAATAAAGAAAAGGATGTGTTTGATTTCTAGCTTCAAAGTAGAAACATTGTAGAAATGGTGTGTGGTAAATAGATAATGTATCATTCATATATAT
>NC_068993.1:23067766-23086746 GCF_001194135.2 Octopus bimaculoides
TATTTCTATAGCTGATTTCCTTGCTTCAGCTGGAATATTGTCTACACCTCCCACTTTCCCATTCTTGAGTGATTGTATTGCCTTTCTTATTTCAAACTTGGACGGTGGGTCAAGGCTGATGTTATGATCCAAATTTCTTGGCACAATGTCGGCTGTTGTGTCTGGAGGGAGTCTATTGAGAAAATGCTCTTTCCATCGGTTGATTTGTTCTAGAATTGTTGTTAGCGTCCGGCCATCCTTCCCTTTTACTGCCTTTTCTACTCTTACTCTCTTCCCGGATAGTAATTTAGTTGTGTTGTACAACTCTTTCATGTTCTGGCGCTGAGCTGCATTTTCTGCTGTCGTTGCTAAATTTTCGAAATATTTTCGCTTGTCTCTTCTTAATTGTTTTTTAACTTTCTCATTTTGTTGGTTGTAATTTCTCTGACATCTATTTATATCTACTTCTAAGCTTGCCGATAGTAATTTTTCCTTTAGCCTCTTTCTTACTTCTATGGCTGTTAGTGTCTCTTGTGATATCCACGCTTTATTCTTTTTGTTTACACACCCTACGCATGCTTCTAATAATGAAATAAAAGCATCCTTAATTTTCGATTAAGTATGTTCTATTGTGTTGCCTTGCATCCTTTTTACTTGCATTGATTTGCATGATAATGCTTTTCTGTATTTTATTTGGGTGTCTTTGTGCTTTAGTAAACCAACATTGTATTTTCGTTGAACCTTACATTCCTTTATATTAATTTTATTGATTTCGAAAAAGCATTCGATAGTGTAGATAGGGAAGGCTTATGGAGAATGATGCAGCACTACGGCATACCAGACAAGTATATATCTATAATAAGAGCAACCTACTAAGGAATGTCATGCCGAGTCTTGCATGGAAACGGAGCTACGCATAAATTCGAAGTAAAAACAGGAGTTCGACAGGGCTGTATACTTTTTATTTCTACTAGTTATAGATTGGATTATGAAGGAAACTACGTCAAAATTAGAAGCAATAGCTACCAAACTAGGATTGAATGTCAACCGAGACAAATCAAAAACTATGCGCGTTAATGAAGAAAACAGTGAAGGTATTAAACTGGAAACCAGTGAACAAGAGGATGTAGCCGAGTTTACGTATTTAGCTAGTAAGATAACGTTCTCAGGCGGCACCGACGAACATATTAAGACGAGAATAAGTAAGGCAAGGACCACTTTCCACCCGTTAAAAAAAGTATGGAGCGCAAGTGTAATTTCAATAAAGAACAAAATAAGAAATTTTAACACAAACGTAAAGGCGGTGTTATTGTATGGGGCTGAGACATGGCGAACAACAGTTAAGTCAAATAAGCAAATACAATCATTCATCAACAGGTACTTGCGTAGTATACTTAAAATCAGATGGCCCGAACACATAAGCAATATGGAGCCATGACAAAGAACGAATCAAGTATCGATTAGGGAGCAAATATTTAAGAAAAAGTGGAAGTGGATTGGTAGCACAATTAGAAAAGACACACCAAATGTAGCGAAAAGTGCTTTACAGTAGAATCCGGATGGATATAGAAAGAGGGGTAGACCTAAGAACTCGTGGCGTAGATCAACACAAACGGAACTAGAGAAAGGGGAACATTCATGGCAGAGTATAAGTAGAGAATTGAAAAATTATGCGACATGGAATTCAATTATATGTGGCCTATACTCCGCGTTGGAGGGTTAAAGGCAAGAAAGAAGATATATATATATATATTTGTTAGAATACGTAAGGAATAGAAAAGGGGCAGGCTGTGGCATGCATTTCAGAGTGAGAAACTGAGTAGATTTTGTTTTTGTGGAGTTTAAGGAGAGAAACTATCCGTACATGAGTGGATATTTTATACGAACTTGCATAATAAAATAGTAAAGTGAATTTTAGAGGCTAATGGCTATTCTAAAAGTAAGTGTTATATATTGTTTCCGAAAATTACAGTGTCTTTACTATAAAATGTTGGGGACAACGGTGTGAGAAAGAGCCGTCTCATTTTTACAGAACATGAATCTTATATACGTATAACTAGAATTGCTTAACTGTCTTTTAGTTAACTACTGTTTAACACAAAATTGTCTGATTTTTGCATTGAACAGTTACCAGTGATAGAACTATTTGGTTTATATAAACGCATTCGATTGCTTCCAGTGAACTTTGTATATGTAACTTTTTCCCAGAAAACCCACTCACACAGAAGTAAGCAAACATAACTATTATCTCTCTCTCTCTCTCTCTCTCTCTATCTATCTATCTATCTCTATCTATCTCTATCTATCTCTATCTCGCTATGTGTGTGTGCGTGTGTGTGTGTGTGTATGAGTGTATGTGTGTATGTGTGCGTGTGTGCGTTTGTGTGTGTGTGTGTATGTGCGTGTGTGTGTGTGTGTGTATGAGTGTGTGTGTGATGATTGATAAACTACAAAATACAGTAACTGAAAGTTTTCCAAATATTTATAATGCCGATGATAAAAGATAAAGGCTGTTTGTAGAAAAGAAACTGAAAGCAAATATTTTACAGAAAAAAAAAATCTTTATAAATGAAACAGTGAATTATTTCTGAAATTAAATATATATTCTGCTATGTTACTGCTTAATACAAAATTATATTTAAAGCAAAGAGGTTTCATAAAAAGACGTTTATTATTATAATTAATGGTTGTGTTTGATTTTTAACCAAACGTATATTGGCAAACTAGCGTCTAACGTATAAATCATTATTTAAGAATATTGAAAGCGAAAGGAAAATAAAGATATATCATAAAATGATATCTTTCGAACTAAAATAAAAACATTTTGTATTTTTTTTTTTTTTTGTAGTTTACTTATAATCGGTTTAGAAAATATCTTGTCAAATAATTCATTTTTAAAAATGTAATTATTTAAGGTAAAAATGTTGCAAATATATGAAATTGGAAAAAATCGATACACAGATTCACGCACACACGCAAATACACATACACGTACGCACGCACACACACACACACACACACACACACACACATGCGGGTTGTATATGTATACATACTTGAAAGAAAGCAAATAAATGAGATGAAAATCATGTAAATATATTTTTCACATGATTTCCAATGTGCCTTTTCAATTGAATATATTGTATCATTAGAAGCAGTATTAAATACTTTGGAAAAATGATTTGTGTTTGTTTACGCAATTTAGAAATCTGAAAACGCAGATGAATTTGACATGTCAATGTATTCTTCATATGTCTGCCTACATATCCGATCTTGTTAATCTATATATATATGGGACTGATTAAAATTAACCTGGTAATTTAGTATCGCTGGTATAGAGACGAAAGATTATCTGCATCGCACAGTTCCATGATCAGACTACAGGCAAAATCAATTCCAACGACTCGCCACTTAGAATACTGTAAATACCAAATTAATGTTAAATTCTTAGACGTATCTCTGACTCTAGAGGTAGGGACTTACGTTTACACAAACCAAATTATTATAGAAACTAAATAACATTAGGAGCCCTATCTCTGCCCCGTAGTATAACACTATACCACGCGATAGAACATTCAGTACAGCGCATGAACACAGTAACGACTCCAGGATAAGAGCAAAAAGATAATCCGGTGCACACAATCATTGTTTTATAATGTTAAGGCAAGAAGAGATATAATCTATTCTTAGAGCTAGATTAGAATTCTCAGGCGCAGGCATGGCTGTGTTGTAAGAAGCTTGTTTTCCAATCACATTCTTTTGGGCGCAGTCCCATTAGGTGGCAACTTGGGCAAGTGTTGTTTACTCTAGCCTCATGCCAATCAAGGCTTTCTCAGTGGATTTGATTGAGGAAATCTGAAAGAAGCCCGTTGTACATATATATATATATATATATATATGTGTGTGTGTGTGTGTGTGTGTGTGTGTGTGTGTGTGTGTGCGTGCGTGTGCGTGTGTGCGTGTGTGTGTGTGTCTGTGTGTGTGAGAGTGAGTGTGAGTGTGTGCGTGTGTGTGAGTTTGTGTTAAATCGTCTAACACGTTCGCGCGTGCAAAATCTTTGTCCTGCCCAGTTCTCTTGATTGACCGTTGAAATCCAGTGCGACTCAACCTAGATTATAATCCATTCAGAGCCAATAAACATCCTACCTACCTAGCTACCTACCTACCTACCAACCTACCAGGCTGCTGAATTTTGCAAGTGCTATTACAACCATCTACCAGTTACCATTTTGCATTCTTTTACATGGCTTGTGTTTTAACTGTAACGCCTGCAATACTGTTCATATTATACTACATGGATTTTCTTTAAGAAAAAGTTAGAACACATATGAAAGTTGTATACTAGGCATTCAAAAGCAAAACTTGTACTGCGCCTTATACATGATTTTCCCATGTATAGAACTCAGATACATAACTGGTAGTAAATGGCATTAACACACACAAGCACACTCATATGTTTAAATTATATCTTTGGTGAGTTAACTTGAGATTCCTTGAAGACACTGTAACCTTAATATATTTAAGATATCCTTGGCCTGATGAGTAACTTGTGGAGTACGCCTCATGGAATAATTATTAGAGCAGAGGTTCTGCTACCTAGGAAACATACGTAGCGTGGATTTTACCTACTCCACTCCCTCATTTTGGATTTGTTATTAGCATTCATAGCAACTCAAATTGCTAACCGTGAGCAATAAAACCTCTTTTTTTATCTTATCAAACATCGATATGGGTAAAGCCTACAACCTTGGACACCAAAAATTATTATTGTTGCTAAACGTTGATCTTTATATTTACGACGGACTGCTCAAAGCTTACAAACTTCATACACTTAGATCATTGGACCTTATAATTTACACACACCCATACACCCCCAAATCTCCCCCACACATGCACACACACACTCCTCTCTCTCTCTCTCTCTCACGCATATATGATTGATAGATTGCTAGATAGGTAGTTGTATGTATGTATGTATATATGTATGTATGTATGTACGTATGCATATGTGTGCTTGTGTATGCATGTTTTCACACATATAAACCTCAAATTTATACAGAAAGACAAACTGATTGATCGAATGCATACATACACTCACACATGTATATGAATGATATCTATCAGCATGACTTTTTGTGTGTATATGTTTGTGCTAATTTTGTGTTTATAAAAATCAATTCATCTATTCATTTCTTGACACGAAAGTCATAATTTGTCTGGTGTAAGTAATATCAAAAGTGAGTTACCATTCTCCAGTTTAGATGAATATATCACATTCAATCATTCAGAATTTCGTTAATACATTTTATATACTTAATTTGGAATTATAACACATGAATATTAAGAATACAGCAGCAGGATAAATTTGTCTGTTTTAATGAAATATTAAACAGTTCTGATATACAGTTGCACAGTTTATGTATTTTAAAGGTGTACATTAACTTTCAATTAACTCCGAAACCTGTGTCAATGTTGCACAATCATTTTCTGGAAGTTTCGTATTTGCACGATATTTGATATTTATAATGATCTTCTGAATGAATTACATAATTGATAATCATTGGAAATTTTATAAATTTGCTACTACATTTCATATGGAAACATTATAAGCAAACTAGATCACGTTGCGAAATATTGCAAGTTGTTCTTGTATTTGATGATTTAAAATAAGCTTTTCAATTGAAATTGCAACTTCTTCGAAGTTGCTTCAGTTCCAAGTTGAAATTATTTAAAAGCAATATCTTGAAACAGTGTACTAGATATTCTATGAACAAAGTGAATAAACGTGTCTAACAAACATGTATATATTTATTTCTGCTGCAGATATGCATACTATTAAACGTAAATAATGATAACTGTGTCTAATTTTGGCGCAATATTAATGAGAAAGTTTGTAAGAACGAAATATCGATACCACCTACAGAAGTACTTGACTGCTATATCTTTTTGACACATGGAGTACGAAAATCATGATGTTTGTCATCAGGATTTGAATTCATAATATATAGGGACAGAATAACTAGCTTTTACAAGAATGAAATAAAAAGAATTTCTTTTTATAAGTGTGTAAAATTGAAATGTAAAATAGCACAGTGTTTTAAAAGTGACAGCTGACATTGACGACAGAAATATAAGTTGTTGTTTATAGCTCTGTTGTTCTATTTTTCTCAGTTTCTGGAGTTCATCTAGGCAGAGTGTCCACCAGGAATCGATATTGCTAGGAACATAGAATCTACGCTATACATTTTACGCTATTAGTCTCAAGACATTTCTTTCAGTACTTTTGATAAGACACAATTTCACGATATTTCTGTGAACCAGAAGTCATTTGATTTGTATGTTTATTGTTCATTGATGTTCTACCTGAACACTTGTCATTCCAAGAAATCTTTTTCGCAACTATATACTCGTACTGTGCCACAAAGTTTACAACTATCGAATAGCCTACGTCGTTGCCAATATCTTGGGCTCTGACTCTCGTATTTTTTCGTATTGAGTATGCGTACATAGCAACTTGGTCGGCTTGTTCGTCGAACACTTTGATGGAAATACCAATGCATGAAATATAGTCTTACATTTTAATTTTTCCTAGGTGTGTATTAGAAAATTTAATGCGATATAAAAATATCAAAGACAGATTAAATGTAAAAATATGTTAGAACACAAAATGCTGATAGAGACTCTTTGAACTTTCAATGGAAACAACCAAGAAAATACACATGTAAAGCAACAATATGCTCTATGCTCCAGATTTATTGACAAGCAGAATAAAAATATATTACAATTGATCAACTAAAGTTAAAATTGAGCACGACATGATACAATGAGTAGAGCAAAAGAAAATAATATCGATAATCGTACGACACTATAAAAACCTACCCAGGGACCATTTAGCATTTGGTCAATGATCTGAAGTTCGTCTACAAAATTCAACATGATTACATAATATAATAATAGCCAAACATTATCAAATCGCATGTTAGTGTCTTCAAACAGACACACTGGATGATGTGGTCCCTGGATAAAGGGACATAAAAAGAAGTAGGATACGTACGTATGCAATAGCTTTGTTCATATGCTTGTTATAACGCCGAATAGTAGCAACAAACGAACAAACAACTCCATGCAATGGAGAATAAGTGTAACAGACTCATTGTGTTCCTAGAAGCCCACCACATGAATAGCAGTAGATTGAAAGCTCTATCTTATTTAGCAACATAAATATCGAGCGGAACCCGATACTACATCTAAAGCCCTACATCCGTACCACTCCAAAATGGAAAGAATTTATATAACATAATATTGAAGGAAAATGAAGGAAAATCCTTAGCGAAATGGAAAACTGAGGCACACCTGAAAAAATGTAATTATAAATACATCAAAGGCAATTCAATGCTCAGTGGATCAGAAAGCAAGGAACTCAAGGATGCACGAAATGTATCCAACCAGAATTGTCAGACTTTCTGCTTTCGGATGTAAGCATATCTCCATGACCTATGGACACATGACAGCAGGAGACAAGAAACTGCTAAATGCATGCGAGCCAACACGTGAATGGATAATACAACATAAATAACTTCGAAGAAGCAGCATAAAAAAAACAAAATAGTATATTAGAAGTCTCCACCACCACCACCAAGTCATAGCATTATAACATGGAATTAATATGAACATCACTTATATCCACTCGCAGCTATAAGCCGGTTACCTAACTAAAGAAGAATAATATATCGCCAGACGAACGGAAATCTACTTGAAAGAGGAATATATTTGTATGGATCAGCTAGAGATAAACCGAAATATTATAGAAGACAGCAACAAGACGAAAACAATATTTAGCGAATCCCTGCTTCATTACTGGATTGATAGCTGCAAATTTGATACTGAATTTTCTATACTGTCTTTGGATGAAGGTATACTACCGAAATGTCGGAACTCCACTTGTAACAAGGTGCATCGACTATGGCATGTCAAAATGGAAAACAATCGTATTAGAGAAGTGAAACAAGATATAATTACAACCATTTCCATAATGACTAGATGAGACATGTTTGAGGGAGACTTATTACCTTCTTTAACTATGACTATTACATTATTATTAAATCTATTGAGTACATCACCAATCACGCTAATAAATCTAAGAACAAACACACTAGGATCTATTTCCTCTGTTTGAAGGACATACAATTTAACAAGAGTTAATAACATGTTAAAAATCTAATAATAATTATAATCAGCAATAAGATTAAGGACTCGTGTCACATTGATCTTTGGCGGAGTTCGGATTTGTTTTGCGCTTAAAGCAGAACTACCTCAGTGCAATCAATTTCAATAAGCAGTGGATATTCAGATGTGAATATTCGTAAAAAAACATTACTTTTGTTAATATTATCTACAGTAAGTATAATATATTGATAATAACAATTATAATATAGGTGGTTACATGTATGAACTAGCTATAAAATTAAAATTAGCACTAAGCAAAAGGACGCACTGGGCGTCTAAACTGTTTAGAAATAGGAGAAAAAAACCCCCATAAACCATCAAAAAGCACTGAAAATGTAACATAGAGTAACAGTATGCACGCGAACGGTTAAATAATTAGAAGCATACCATTGAAGATTGTGTCATTCGGATATTCGTGTACCATGGTTTCAAGTTTAAGCCCACGAGACTCAACTCTCTTCAGCACAACTTACTGAGACGAAAACATTGAAAACAGGTCACGCTGATCTCTGGTGGCGTTAATCTTATAGCTATTTGATGTTATTTCATACCTGTAACTCTCTTTATTATTGTTGCTTTTATTATCAATATGTTATATTTACCGCAGATAATATTAATAATATTTTTACGAATATTCACATCTGAATATTAACTCCTTATTAATAATAACTATAAATTCAGCTAAAATATAAAGACAAGTATGCGATTAGACAAATGTATCATAGCTATTACAAAATAAGCAAATTAACTAAAAGTTAGAAAATTACTTTAGATGCAGTCAAAGAAATCACATAATCTGATGAGATCCACTCATTTAAATAGTAAGTAGTGTAAACTGCTAAGCTACATCATACAGTAGTTAAGGGAAATATTATAACAGAATATTACAGAAAATGATGACAAAAATAGAAGATACTTAGTAGTAGAATCAGTAGGTATCCCAAGTATAAAGCGTGACATCAAGGAACTAAACTGTAAAGAAACTGATGTATTATCTTAAGCACAAACATAAAAAAGGAGAGCAAGGAACTAACAGTGTACTTCAAAGCTGATGTAATTAGACTGCAAAGGGAGACAGTGCAAATGAATATTATAATTCTACAATAAAGTGAAAAAGAATAGAGTAAAAAATAAATACTTATAACAAAGAAAAGAATATTATTAGCCTGATAAACATACGCGAAGGAAACGAAAATGTGTATGTTTATATAAGGAGATAATTAAGTATAAACCGGAAAGTAACAATACAGAAGAAAAAAGTATTTTTATATAAACAAAAGAGCTGAATAAGTTAATGAAAACAAGAAGTAATCAAGACGTAGCTCCAAAATAAGTTGATGCAGATATATATAAATAAAAAAAAACAAAAACATCAAATATAATCGGGACCACAAATAATATGATAGCGGAGAAAAGTGTGTGAAAGATGAATGACAACAAATGTGCATACGCTCTGGGCTAAAACCAAAAATGAAAGTCCGATTTAGTTGTAGATTGAAAATGCTCGTTCAGAAATAATTACAAAGCGATATCAGAAAAAAAAATCAACTTAACATGAAGTGAAAATTATGCAATCGATACAATGAAATAGGATAACTTACCGTATCATAACAGGTTGACTGACCTCTGCTAGACCGCGAATATAGTCGCAAAAATGATCTGTCTGACAGTTACACCCCCAGGGCAATACGTAGAAGCTTCAACACGGAAAGGGATGACGGTATATGAAACCAGCAGTATATGTCAACGATCTAACAGCAATCCTTAATACTATGACTGACAAAAGTTTAAATGTATTACTGCTAAAACTCCGGATACAATATCTGAGGACAGAAACAATAACACCTCTTTTCTGATAAGTATATTGTCCATTTATGACATCAGAAATGTAGCAAAGGCGATGGAGAAAATGCCAAACTTCAGCTTAAAATGAGTATGAAATTGAAAATGCGAACAAAATTATAGGAAACACAAAGTATGTTTTGAAAACTATATAAGCAATACCAAAGCTGACATTTTCGTACCCTATCCAAAGCATCGGCCTGTTAGGAACATGTAGCAACGTGTACTCTAGTAAATCACCACCAATCGATATAGCACAACACAAAGCCTACACAATCATTGCTCAACACAATAAAGGAAGAAAACGATCTTCCATAATTTATGCCCAAAATTATAGAGATTACCAAGAAGGACAATAACTTACATTTCGATAAAACCCTAACATTCCTGAACATGATAATGTAAGTTTAGTAATAATTGAATAGCTACAATAAATATGAGTTCACCTTAAACACCAGTGAAACGACACCCCATGTCAAAGTGAAAACTTTCGGCGAAATAACATCGAAAATAAACTTTAAAAAACACAATCATGGCTAAACCAAGTTTTAATGAAAACAAACATGAGCAGCAATTTCACCAGCAAAACGAAAGACCATATGCAACAGCCACATTTGTTATAAAGGAAAATGGTTAATTCCTCAAAATCGTTATTACATGACGTCAACTCCTTATTGAATACGACTATTTTAAAACACATACGGTATTGTTTCAAGAACAACATCATCGTAGCTGTGTGTCCCATCGAAGAATCGTGACTGCTCACAGCTCTATTGTACAATCATTATGTTCACATGAGAGAAAAACTATGAAAATGAAGGTATGCAACCGTTACAGATGCACACCATTCCTGAATCAATCTAATGCTGCTGACAAATTTTGAAAGGTTTGTTGAGAATAAATGGTTCTAAATAGTTCCTGTGCACGAAATCGATTAAAGGCAAGGAAGTGTGCTGCGTCCATATTTGTTGATGCTTTAATTTTTGTCATGATCATCCAACACCGCGTGGGACGATAAGAAACTGAAAAATCATGAAAAATTATGAGAAGAACAGGAAGTACATTACTTTCAAATTATTCCCACTGCCTACTTGTTTACCAACTTAAACATTTCTATATCTCAGTAAAACAGGAAAAGATAAACGTAAGAAGAGAGCATGTAAAGCAAATGCTCAAAAACAGAATGTTAGAAATTCAATAACGAAAACACATAACTGCTAAAAGTAGGAGACGTAAAGAAATAGGAACCCGGCAAAAGTAAAAAAGAACTACCCCAAATCAAAGGGCGTTTGAAATAGGAGATTTTCATGAAATCGGAAAAAATCAAGTAGTATGAAGAATGAATCTTTGAAGAAAACAAATATTTCGTCACCAACCCCAAATGATTTTATCGACTAGGTAAACGTAAAATAGAAATCAATGCAACTTTAATATCAAGTGAAGTATAAATTCTGTGGTTGATTCAATCAATTACTTCGCTTCCGAAATCCTTTGTAAATTAAGAAGACTTACACTATGTTAGATAAGAACAAAAGAGAAATCAGATGAGGTAGATCAAAGACGGGCAAATGAATAGAAATCAAGCAAATTGACACAAGTACAGCATGCATGAAAGAGAATGTTAGGAAAGAATATAAATGCATTAAATTGGAACTTAAAACAGAGCTAACTGAAAAGAATAAGATAATCAATAAGCTAGCCGTTCAAGTAAAAGCAAAAAAAAATAGTTATAATATTCTGAACTTGACGCTAAACTAATGTGTAAGACGAAAGAGAAAATAAAAAAAAGGAAAACTGTATTTAAAATGTGGCTCACTATATAAATCTTGGAAAGTGTTTATTTATCACGAATCCAGGACAGAAATACAATGCAACTAATAAAAATAATAAATTATAAAAATAACAATCATCTGCAGAGAAATATATACCAAAGTAGAAAAATTACAAATAGCTACAAAAATGAAACAAGCACCAAACCAGAAGGATATAAACCGTCAACATTTTGCAATGACATAGAACAATAACTGCAGTACATAGTTCTTTGGGAGAAACAAGTGTACTGTCTCTAAATGTCTAGTGTGAGATAAACAATGTTAGTTGAAAGTTCGCAACATAGATGGTACTATCGTACACTGGATATTGCGCAATTTATGACCAACCAGATGTCGTTTTACATTGCGATAATGCAATTCTGAAAGACAAAACAAAAAGTGGCTGCATGATTACAGTCGCCATTATTCGTGTTGTCCTAATCGAGTGCTTTCGATTAGCGGTAATATTGGGGACTCGTAGCACTAAGACAACAGCCCTGTTTGTTAAATTCATCCAGTATCTTCTATTGGTTAGATATTTCTCATTTCAGTCTATTGGATATTTTTCTCATTTAGTGGGTTATTAGTTAACTTCACCACAGGTCTAATTGTCTAACTCTGTGGAAATGTATACTTTTGTGGTGTTGGTGGTTTTCTTCTGTAGCTATTTCCGATGTTTCCGAGAATTCTGTTGCTGTTTACACTGCTATCTATGATGTGATTGTTCTTAATGGCGGAGCTTTCTTCGTTGGTTTTTCTCATTTTCCCCTCTAATCATACTGTTGCTGTTGTTGTTGTAAATGGTGTTGCTTTTCTTGCATCTGGTGCTTCTATCATTGTTGCTACGTTCAGACGCCGTAGCTGTTGCTCCATAGTCGTCGACGCTTTCGATATCGTAGTGTTCTGCATATTTGAGTCTCGCTTTCATAATTCAGTTTCCGTTTTGTTTTACTTCAGCAATAGGCAGTCCATGCCTCCTCAACAGCTCTTCAAGTAATATTCAGTTGTTCAGACAATATATGAACCGATTTATATTTTTTCAGGGTCATGCATCTGTAAATCAGTTATATTTTTTTCTGTTTGGTTCAAAAGCTGCGGTGTATATAACATTCATCCTTCTCGTAGTCTTTTTATGAGTTTTTCTGCTTCCTCCAAGTCCGGCTGGTTTTTTTTTAATGTTTTTTTTTTTAAATTTCTGTTCAATTGAAATAAATTAAAAGTTTCTGCACGACCAGCAAATGACGTGTTACTGTCACAGATTATTACTAGTGAGTCTGTAATAGTTACCAATAATGCAGCTTTTGTCAGGAGTGGTGTGTGGTTTGTGGTTTGTGGTGGACGTCAAATGCACCAGCCAACTGGTGACTTTTTTGGCGTCAGTTGAGATTTTCTAGCTAGCTGTTCTCATTATTTCAACAGAGGTCTGCTGGTGCTGCTGTCTGGGCGTTGTTGTCGTTGTGGTTGTAATTGCTGTTCATACTGCTACGCCTGATGTTGTTGCTGTTACTGAATTTGCCGCAAATGCTGCTGCTACAGCCGTTACTGATTACTACATCTATGATATCATGTAGTGGTAGTTGTAGGCTGCAAACCTCAGATTCATCTTCAAAATAAGTGCTGTCCTAATTTTGAATAAAGAAAACAAGTGATCAAATGTTATATTTAATTGAAGTTTAGTCATCAATGTACTTTCCCTGATTATTTATGACGGAGCAAAGGAATGGAAACTTGGCAATACAACTGTGGGACAATTTTGTTAAAGCAAAGTGACTAAAAATCGGAAAATATCTGTTCTATACAAAGTAGGTTCTTTTTTTAAATGCGTGATATCTCAAAGTAGCATACACAAGGTGTCGAAACGCGCATCAGGAATCCTGGAAAAACACACCAGACACACTGATTACACAGTAAGTACATAAATTGAATAATTACCAATGAATGCAACTGTTCATACATCCATGTGCACATGCTAATATGTACAAGCAACATAAATAATGCCTACACGACCCACACGTACACACAGAAAATAAAGAAAAAAACACTTTCACGAGTGACGCCGAACCAGACAAAAAGAAAGTAACTTACAAAACGAATATAAAAATGAGCAACTTATTTCCTCAATTTAAAACATAACTAAACAGTAATACACGGAAACATAGCTAGCAAAAAAAAAAAAGAGGCAATTTTCGATCTATCAACCTACAATATTTACAAATCTCATGCTGGATCGGTTATTGCCCAGAACAAGAACCAGTAGAGATCCAAACTTGGGTCGAAAAGTCTGCTACTGGAACCAACTCACAAAAAAAAAAAAAATTGAACTAAGTGTGCTAAAATAACTTTTCTAAGAGGAAACCTGAAGTAAATAGTACCGACACTGCTATCATGGAGCTTGATCAACGAGGTAGCTATAAATACCAGGGGATAAACGAAGGAGATAGTATACAGCATGCTACTATGAAGGAAAAAATACCAAAGGCGTATTAAAGAAAAATACAACTCAGGCTAAAAGCTGAACTCAACTCCAAAAATCATATCGAAGTCATTTACACGCTGGCACTACCAGTAGTCCAATAAAGTTTTAACATCATTATCTGGAATCTTACAGAGCTCCAGCTCCTTCGCAGGAAGACAAAAAAACTACTAACATCTAATAACAGACATCACCTAAAAGCAGACATTGATCGTCTGTACCTACCTAGAAGTAATGGAGAAAGAGGAATGATGCAGGTAGAACTGTGCTATAAGACCTCTACAATAGCAATGAACAATTACTTGTCTAGTACAGAGGACTGGATGCTGCGTATTGTGTGCAAAAACAGCCAGAAACACATAGAGGAGCGGTGGAATCAGAAGTCTCTGCATGGACGGTATATACTTCGAAGCCGAAATGCTGATGTAGATCAACCAAGAAACCAATAGCAGCTGAGAAGCTCAGGACTGATAGCAATCTGAAAGATTCATATTGGCGGCACAAGATGAAACTTGTTTACCAAAAAATACCAGGCTAACGTTCTACAAAATGGCTCTAACACGAAATGCAGATTCTGCGATAAATTTGTGAACCAATAAACCATCTCGTCGCGATGTTCTGTGTTGACGCCAAAGGAATACAAAAATCGCCACGATAGTGTAGGACAGTATTTATGTTGGAAAATATGTAAACACTACAAAATCAGCACACCTGATTACCGGTATGAAAATCATCCTAAGCCAGTCGTTGAAGGTAAAATTGTCACTGTTTTCTGAGATTTTCCAGTCAACACCGACAGAAAGATCCAGGCTAATCGACCAGACAATGAATGTCATTAAAGACTGCGAAGCAAATACTTCTAGACTGATAGATGTATATGTTCCCACCGATAAATATATATGTGTAAAGAAACTTGACAAATTAAGTAAATATATGGGCCTGAAATTGAAATACAAATGATGTGGCATCTTAAAGCGAGAACTGTTCCTGTTATTGTGGTTACCACAAATATGATAAAAAGGAGGTCAGAAACATCTAGATAATGTCCCAGGAGCACCATGAGTCAGAGAAATACAACAGAATGTGCTGACAAGTACTGCCCACATCCTAAAAAAGACCATATGAATTTAAATGTATGTATTTTATTACATGAAGATAGTGCACAAGCTTTCAGTCATACTGTAACGTATTTTATCCTTCACTCACCCTAGAACGCTGGGTGTGTCTCGGCGAGTGATTGTAACAAACATGCAGATTAAGAGTAAATAATAATAATAATAATAATAATAATAATAATAATAATAATAATAATAATAATAATAATAATAAAAATAGAGAAAACAACATAGCATGGTATGTAAAAAAGCCACAGAACCGCTATTATTGGAAGCAAAAAGGTCAGGCTTGTGTAGGATGGAAGATTACAAAGATAGAGCACTGTACAAAAACTTCAGAATGAAACTGAAAATGGGTAGTTAAAGAAAGGAATGCATGGATAATTTCATAGGGGTGTTGAAGATAAGACAGAGTAAAAAGGGGGTTATAGCTGACTAAAAATGATTTAAAACCGGAAACGGAGACTGTAATCTGTGCTGCCCAAGGGCAAGTATTAAGAACCAATTACAGCAAATACAGAATAGACAACCCATCAGAAAGTAACAAGTGCAGAATTTGTGGAGGAAATGGTGAAACCGTATGGCAACCAGTCAATGTACACCCCTAACACAGAAAGAATATGATAACATAGCAAGGATTGTCCATTGAACACTTTGCAACAAGTATGTAATAGACAGAGCAAAAAGTGGTACGAACATAAACCCGAAGGCATAATCGAAAATGATAATCCTATGGGATTTTATGATTCAGTCGGCTATGAGATAGAGAATAGGAAACCAGACATAGTGTTAATTGAGAAAGAAAGCAAACGATACTGAATCATAGATATAGCATGCCCAGATGACAACAAATTATGCGATAAGGAAGAAAGAAAAGTCGATAGATATAACAGGCTAGCTTGGGAGGTTAAGCAGTTATGATCGCTGAAAAAGGTAGTAGTAGTGCCAATAACTGTCGGAGCCCTGGGAACAGTGACTAAAGAAATTGAGAAGTGCATGGAATAAATAGGGGCTGCAATAAGAGTGGAATACTTGCAGAAAACAAGATGGTGTTCGAAAAATAAAGGTTGTTACCTTAGTTCACTGGTAGTGAACAGCTGACACCGTAGTGTATCTCCACCGTTAGAAGCTGTGCACAGAAAATTATATTATTAATAATAATAATAATGATAAAAATGTTGATGATAATAATAATAATAATAATAATAATAATAATAATAATAATAATAATAATAATAATAATAATAATAATAATAATCATGTAGCCCCCACAATCTGGTAGAAACGAACAGTCTATTATACTGAGTTAATACTTTCTTTGATTCTCATTGTGACTACAGATAGCTTGGAGTTTGTTTGCTTACGCAGGGAAATGTTTTCTAGCAAGGAGTCATAACCAACTGTTCTGCCTTTGGAGCTTAGTTTTGTCCAAATTGTGATACCATATTTTAGAGGCAATATATTTTTTTAACCTAGCAATGTGTGTAGATGTGACGGTCGTAGTTTTTGCGGGAGAAGCAGCAGATGCGGTAGTAGTAGTAGTAGTAGTAGTAGTAGTAGTAGTAGTAGTAGTAGTAGTAGTAATGGTGGTGATTATGCTTTTTGTTATGGTCGCTGTTCGGCTTTCCTGTACATTATTGATTCAACGGAAGCCATTTTCCCCACTGATTTAGTATTTACTCAGCCATTCGTTTTTGTTAGTGCTTGCTTTGATTGCTCATCATTTTTTAAACCTGCAATGATATTTTGTTTTCAGGAATAATTGTCTCTATTTGGGTCGTATTTGACCATCTTGCCGCTACTCTTTGTGTTGAGGACCTCTTCCACTAGAATCAATACGACTCTGTAAGCGAAATAAAACCGAAAAATAATATCCTGACCAAATATAGTCGAAAATAAATGAAAATAAGCAGAAAATAGAATCCCACAATACCAGTAATATTCATGTCAGTTTTAGAGTGCAGCAGTATCAGTTTTTAGAGTGCTGATCAGTTTCAGGTATAACCAATGAGCAAGTCTCGGTTCTTAGTGGACCTAATTAAAAATACCTCCGTATATTGTAATCGAATGATAGTTCTGATTCACCAATGTACGTACATATAAGACTCTGATGGCATTTAGAGATAAGATGAAATCAAATCAATCCATTGGGAGAAGAAACCAGCGTTCCGTTAGATAACATGTTGGATATGTGAATATTCCATGCAGAAACAGCATACTTACAGATAGGAAAATAGTCATTCAGAGGAGTTAAAATATCTTTGCTCACAAAATGATAATAAATTTATCCATTCTCAAATATAATGTGAGAAAATATTTTTGTGGAATTATCAGGAGAGATGTTTATAAATGCCAATATGATAATAATAGTAGTAGTAGTAGTAGTAGTAGTAGTAGTAGTAGTAGTAGTAGTAGTAGAGATAATAGTGGTAATGACGATGACGTCGAAGATAATAAAACGAGTAGAACAGCCACAGCCACAACAAAATCTTAATAGTCTCCAGCAGAAATATAATAACAGGGAAAAACTGTTAAAAAAAATTCCAGTCAAAGCCCCCTATAGAATTATATGGCCACTTCCTTAGAAATATTATCCACGAGACTGCCAGTTGCTGGGAATTCAGAGAATACACGTGGCAGTAGTAGTAGTTTTACTTCATCCCCTAATTTCTTCAATCCACTATTCAAATTTGTTCATTGAATAGAGGATTTTTTTATCACTAAATATTTCTCCACGCGGAAGTGAATAATTTAGCGTGTATGCAGATTATCATTTAAAACAGTAGTCATTCAAAATTAGGTGAAGTAAGTTTCCACAAAATGGGTTTCGGAATATTTAAGCAGGAATGTTTTGCGAACTAGTAAATACCCATGATGAACTTGAAAATACCATTCTAAGTCCTTTCAAATCTGCAATTGAAGGCAGCTGGGGAATTATGAATGTACAGCTGAAGAAATGAGAAGAAAATCTTTAGTATGAATGACTATGTAATTATCGTATGTAACATAATAACTAACAACTGGAAGTTGTGAAAATTCATCTATTACAATAAGCAATTCTACGGATATTTTTGTTTTAGATCATGCTCTTTTAAAAAAAAAATCTGCGATGTTGAGGTGAATTTGTTTCACCAATGAAATACAATCGAATGGCAGAATGAGAAACAACGTAGTAGTTATAATTTCTAAATATAATCTATATATAATAAAACTGTCTGTATGTGTGCATCGCTAAAACTTGAGAACTACCCAAGCGATTTCATTCAAATTTTAAACACGCCTTACTTATGGTCCATGCGGTGTCATGGACTAAAAATTCAGCTCCTTGCCTAATGCGAGGCCGGAGCAATCTTTTATCTCTGAATCTATTTCGTATAAGTGTCAAATGTGAGACAATTACATATCTATTGTAATGTGAGACAATATTTTCAGTGTTCATAGTTTCACTATGCACATAATATATACATAGTGAGACTATTAATACTGAAACAATTATCTCACATATATACATGCATATATATATATATATATATA
>NC_068993.1:23087588-23088304 GCF_001194135.2 Octopus bimaculoides
CTTATCGTTGATTTTTGGTGTCGCATGGCCAAAAATTACCGTGAATTTTTTTAGAGACACTTTCAAATTTATCAGAATATCGGACTGAAGATTTGGAATAGAGAAATTTTCATTCTCTTAACCATGAAACGATCGTATCCGATTAACTAAAGACTTGTTTTGTTTATGCTTTTCCCTCCGGTTATTTGTTCTATGTGTGCCATAAATATCGCCATCCGTTTAGAGAAAAATTTGTAGTTTAGAATCAGTAGTTCTTTGAAAGCTATTTCTAAATTTTCAGTATGTTGGAGAAGCAACGCAATGCTAATCCCTGTATATTTATGATATATATACATATATAGGTTATGAGAGGTAATGGTGTCAAGAATACACAAAGGGGTTAGGTAATGCTGATTAAGTGCTATGGAAAGACTATAGTGAAGCTCCAAGTTCATTGATTAAGCGAATTAGAAGCCTAACGTAGGTCGTATATTAGCATGCATACACACACACACACACACACGCAAGCACGCACACACACACACACACACACACACACACACACACACACATATATAAACTAACAGAATAAGACCCAAAATCCAAGGGTGTGACAGATTTCAGAACATATATAAAGAGGTGTTACAGCTATTTCGGGAGAAATAGATAAATATTATGAGATAAATATTAATTCTATAATTTATCCTCGATATATTTTTACACATTAACCTAATAAA
>NC_068993.1:23088428-23091485 GCF_001194135.2 Octopus bimaculoides
TATATATATATATATATATATATATATATATATATATATATATATATGTGTGTGTGTGCGTGTGTGTGTGTGTGTGTGTGTATATATGTGTCTCTGTGTGTGCGCTTGTACACACATCATCGCTTGACAACCAATGTTGTTGTGTTTACGTCCCCGTAACAGCTGTTTGGCAAAACACACCGATAGAATATTTACTATGCTTATAAGCAATAACTCCTGGGCTCAATTTCTTCGACTAAGGGCGATGCTCCAGCATGGCCGTAGTCACACGACCGAAACAATTAAAACAATGAAGATCTATGCCATCTTAATTCCGAGCAACGCCGGTTATCTCTGCTAGTTTCGTATATAATATAGATACCCGTCTGTATCAATTACTCATAGAGGTGTAATAAGAGAAATGTGAAATATTAGCCTGTTGCTGCAAGGCACGTATTTCTTCTGTAAATGCTGACTTTCTTTACATGAAATGTTTTGCAGCTTCAACATCGTTTCGAGGCAAAGGCTTCTGGGAGAGGAGTGATAGATATAATGCCAAACACAATACAGAAAGCCTATTTATGACAAACATTACAGATAGTAAGAAAATAATGGAAACAGATTCGAATACAATAGAAAGGTAATAAAATAAATGTTTTGAGAGCAATAAAAATGGTAACTATGATGGCAATTGAGGAGCTAATAAAACGAACAGAGATGATAATAAAATAACCGATAAAAGTATTTAAATGAAGGATTGTGCAAACTTTTGATGAGGATTTCGGAAACATAAGTTAATGAAAGATGATCAAGTTTATTTCGGAAAACAACAGACAATGATTAGTTCATAATTCAGTTGTTTTGGAAAGAAATATATTTGCCTATAGAACTTAGAGTGTGCTTGTGAGTTTTCAAAGGTGCTTAAATCAGAGAAAATTCCCTTACTTTTACAAATAGATTCCTGTTTGTAATATAAGGTAGTATCTTGACTTGGCGGACAAGGAAATGAATCTCAGCTAAACGCCATCCATAAAATTCATCCATGATACAGTGGCTGGATTACAGAATGAGTTTATCATCAATCTGTTTAAGCGTTCAAATCTGCAGTGCAACGAATCGGTTAGTATTTGTTTGTTGGAAACTGCTTGTTGAATGAACAGTATTTCTTTGTTAAACGCATTTAGGTACTGTAAAAATACTACAGATCTCTATGCGTTAGAATCTATTCTACACGGTCAAACCGAGCCACTTTACTTGATAAGATCCTGGTATCAGACGTAAGCGTGAATCAATTATAAAATCAAACATCAGTTTAAAATATTATTCTTTCCCTGGCAGAGATTTCTTCAAAGCAGAAGGTTAGACATTTCAGGATAAATTTGTAAATATACCCGGTTTGTTTCATTTTCATTTTATTTTATCTAGTTTCAGCTGTGGCCATGCTGGGGCACCGCCATTTGGTGTTGCTACACAATTTTACTTCAAGAATTGACATTTGGTGCATGAGAGAGTTTAATGCAGCTGCTCTCATCTGCACCTCCTGCCGTGAAGTTGGTTCATCTGGGAAGCTTTAAATATAAGAAACTATTTGATCCGCCGTTAAATGATCCCAGTCAATTCACTAGGAAATTTGTGCCTAAGTTTGAAATGTTGACCTACTTAGAACATATAAATATATCTATAAATATATATAAAGTCCCTTATTATATTTTCAGGTATAACATATCAGAAAAAAAAAAAAAACCAGAAAAATCTTTGAACGAATATTCTGAAAACAATTCCATTGATATATTGATATAAAGTAACTTACCATTGAAATCAAATTTCAGTATTGTTCCCGTTAGGAATTGCTTGCTGCAAAAAATGTTCTTTGCCAAATATGCCACAACACCTCACGTTATGCTGTGATTGTCTGACATATATTGTGAAATGCTTTGGAGATGCTTAATGCAATAATTGGAATGAAATATTAAGTACACTGTATAGAAGAATCAGATCTATCAATCAATTTTATTGCTTATCCTCTGATCAATAACTAAGTGTTTCAACAATGAACTTGTTAAATTGAAAATTACATTGTTATTGGCTTTAAGAAAATGATACTCAAAACTCCAGTCAATGATAAATAATTTTGAAAAAAAAAAAGAATCTTTTATTCTAATATAAATAAAAGCGCATTCTAGTGTTCTTGAAAATTATGAACGTTAGAGATTTCCTACCTGCGCTATAGAAGCATTTCTTGAGACAGCGATTTGCTGGTGGAAAAGTTTGGTAAATAATGTACAGATACTGAATTGAAGTACTTTTGTATAGAAATTACCGTGCGATTCATATAATTATGTTAAATAATGTGATATGTAACTACTATTGAAGTTCTGAAATAGTCTAAATAGAGATATTAGTATTTTGAACCAGCTGAAAGGAAATCATCAAGTTTATTGTATACGATATAATTCTGGAGCTGGAAATCTTACTGTAAAGCGTTGTTTGTTTAAAGTAAATATCTTCTTTGCGTCATGTTTCGTTCTATTTCTTATCCCAACTAATTTTTCTTTACATTTGAATGAAAGCAATAAAATTCTCTTTAAGATCAGTTATTCAAAGTTTTAGACGTCATAAACTGAGTAAAAAGAACAGTTTCTAATTATCTTTTTGGAAACAAAGTGAATAAATGATATGTGTTGATTTTTACCACACGCACATACACAAGCACGCACACATACCTACAGTCATATTTAAACCTACATATACAAATGTACAGAGAAAGCGTATTGGCGTACACATACTGAAATGTGCTTGTGTATATGTGAAAAGCTCTCGCTGTGTGATTAAGATGTGAAATTTAAGATCACGTAATTACAAGATTGATGTCAACTGTGTGGTGCAGATTCTTACAAGTTCGTGTTGGCCAATAACTTATAAGTCAAAGTTTTCAGATGGAAAATGTAAGGAAGACTATTCTTTATGAATGGATACATACATGCATACATACGTTTATATATACATACATTCACAAACATACATACTCACATACACACATACGTATACACTTATATATATATATATATATATATATAT
>NC_068993.1:23092099-23099193 GCF_001194135.2 Octopus bimaculoides
ATATATATATATATAAATCCACTCAAAAGGCTTTGGTCGGCTCGGGGCTATACTAGAACACGCCTGCCCAAGTTGCCATGCAGTGGAACTGAACGCAGAAATATGTAGTTGGGAAGCAAGCTTCTTAGCATACAGCCACTCCTATAATTTCAAAATTTATTGCAAAGGCAAATGATGTGATATATTTATCGAAGTTGTTCTATGTATTCAGTGGCTGTCAAATTTTTTAACCACATTACATTTGTAATTTTTCAGGTAATCTATTGAGGGAAAAGGTTCAGTTAAATGACCCCCAGCCCCACCGCCACAAAAAAATGGTTACTCCGCAAAAGGTACAATGTATATTGTGGTCTGTTGAAAGAAAATCGGACACACAGACCCAGTGGAACTACAGGATTAAGTATGGAAGAAATCTACCACCATGTCTGTCAATTTGTGCATGACACAAGAAATTTATGGAACCAAGAATAGTGCTGAATATAAGGAGGAGTGGACGACCAAAATTATTTGAGGAAAGCTTGCTTTAATCCTGTAAGACAAGCCTTTACTAGTCCTCCTACAAATGCCATACGTACTGCTGCCAAACATTTACAGCTTCTATGTTGAACTGTACACAATGTTCTACGCAAGAAGTTAGGATTGTATGCTTAAAAAGTGAAAATCTTACAGGCATTCTAACTAAATGATAAAGCAAGGCGAAAATTGTTAGCCGTTAACATGTTGGAACAAATTTCAGCATTCCTTACCGAATTTGCGATTAGGCAAACTTTCATGTTTCAGAGGAACTGAACACATAATGTAAGAATCTTGGAATCAGAACAACCCCATGTGACCCCATCCAAAATGAATGTCTGCTGTGGGATGATATGTAATCAAATAATTGGTCCATTTTTTTTCATAGACAGATTAATTTCTGCAGATGCGTACCTTGAATATTTAACTGAATATGTAGCACCAGAACTGGATGACCTTCAGCCAGCCACCATTTTCCAGCAGGATAGTGCACCACCACACTGAGGAATGCATGTGTGTGTTCCTAAATCACACATTTCCAGACCAGTGGATTGGAAGGGGTTGACTAATTCCCTGACCACTTCGTTCCCCAGATATCACTTGAACTATTTTCTATGGGGTTATGTTAAAGACATCGTGTATCGAACAAAGAAAAAGGACATCACCGACCTGAAGTAAAGTTTCACTGATGACTTTGCCACCATTGATCAAGCTATGGTACAACGGACATGGCAAGAAATTGATTACCGTTTTTATGTGCTTCGTGCAACTAATGGTGTCCACATAGAGATGCATTAAATGATGCACTTCAATATCTACACCTACTTTTGAGATATTTTCCACAGATTTATCTATGTATTGGCTTCTGTAATAAAGTTTTGAAATTGTAAATAGACTTCATGAACACACTGTACATACAAGCGCACACACACACACACACACATATACACACACACCCACACACACACGCACACACATATACACACGTATAAATACTTGTGTGTGCATGTTTGTGTATGTGTGCGCACGCGAGGTCTGTGTGTATGCGTATATAATTCTTTCTAGTAAAACATAGACCATGACATTTTGGAAGGAGGGCTTAATTGAATACATTGTCCCCTAGCAGTTGTTTTATCAACCTCGAAATTCCATTTCGGCGGAATTTCAACTGAGAAAGTGAAGCCGGAAGAAATGCCGCAGTCCATTTTGTCCACCAATATTCACGATTCTGCCTGCCTGACACTCCATGTGTTTATATCTGTAATAATTAAAGAATGTTAATGAAAATAATGATGAGGAGGAGGAGGAGAGGGAGAATAAGGAGGAGGGAAGGAGGAGAAGGAGGAAGAGAAAGGGGAAGAGGAAAAGGATGATGATGAAAATTATGAAAACGATGATGATGAAGTTGATGATAATGATGATGATGGTGATGATGATGATGATGATGATGATGATGATGTTACTGATTTAGGTAAAACCGAAGAGTTGTAAATGGAAAGGACTATATATGGAGGAGGTAAACATGTAAAACATTAGAATAATTATGGATAATGGTTATAAAGATACATTAAAAATAAAGTTAATGATAAAGATTTACTTAATAATAACCACAAAGCACACAGACAGGTTGGAAAATTCTACCTAAATTGATCAAAGGAATCTGTGGTCCATATTACGTATTATCCCAAACTCTTCAATATAAAGCTGTCTGAGCTTTCAGAATATTCAGTGGTGTCATTAAATCAGAGTAGCTGGTAATGTCTTGCGTCTAGTGGATGTTCCATGTGAAATGCTGCGTAAATATCAAACTACATTTTAATGTTAGTCTCTGTTTTATTGTATTTCTAGTCTGGTCCCAATTTGTAGCATATCAACACTGTATCCAAATGATTGTCAGTTACATTTTCTTTATGCTAAAATAGCAATGAACACTATTCTCTCCTGGGAAAAATGTGTTCCTTCTCCAGTGCAATATGTCGACTATTCTTACATATTAGTATCCACTTTGCTGTTAGTATACACCAAAACCATCTGGTTTTGTTGTTTGGGTGATCTTCATTGTAGAAGTCATTTGTAGTTTTGTTTCCCCCGAGGACGTTGACAACTATCTCCTCAACCCCCATTTGTTCCTTAACATTGTAACTGGATGTAAGCAGATTTATTGAGAATGTGGGTTCAATATTTTTCGCTTCGTCTGGGCCTCACTATTGTTTTTTCTCGTCATGCATTCCCCCTCTGTCACTACTGATTCTACCTGGGAAAGTTTCTTAGGCTTTTTCGTCAGCTTCTAAAACTAACAGTAAAAGAATGTGTTTTGACGTCTCTAAAACTGTAACCTGTGTTGTCTTAGAATCCGCAACCTCTGTGATGTGCTGTTGTTGCTGAGATTTCCTTTTCCTTCATTGCGGGCAAGATGTCATTAAATGATTTGTATATATGCGTCTGTAGCATCTAGTATTTATATATGCGTCTGTAGCATCTAGTATTTATTTATACTCTGAACGAGCAGGTTTATAAGTTTTCGATAGGCACTTGGTACAATGCTTGTCTTTGTTATTGGTTTATGCACTTGTGGGTGAAGTCCTTTTGTATGTCTATAGTGACCTATATTTATATGTGCACATTTTACCAAACAGCAAGTTGACATTGAGTACTTTTCCGTATTGTTTTACAAAGTGGATCACCAATATCCTCCATCATGATCTCTTTATTCTTCAATAATACAGGAAGAACGTTGGTGCCAGTATGTTAAGAACTGATTAATCCTGTGCTCTAGCCCAACCTTCAGTTCTGAAAGCAATTCGTTTTATTATATGCTCTCCTTTCCCGATATATGCCATATCACGCTACGAATCCGCAAGGAATACTTTTAATTGCCGTTTGGAGTCCACAAGATAAGTTTGTATAGCTTTTACAGATACATGCGAGGTATTATTTATTTCCCTCATCTGTATGAGCAAGCCACCTGCATAGAAACATGCACATTCGTGACATAATATTAATATGAAACCCTTCTCATTTTAATGTTTTATATATAATATCCGGCAATAAAAAAAAACAAAGAAAATGTCAATTTCGAAAGTCTACGCACGAATACTTATATTATCATTGTTATTGTTTATGTCATGATTGTTTACAAATTGCTATTTTCTACCGAAGCGTTATGAAAATGCATGTATACTTGCTAATTTTTGTTGTTATAATGTGTTTATCAGTTGTCTTACCTGTTTGTTGCTACTTGTCTTGGGATGTTTCCCGTATCATCTGATTTGAAATTAAACAATGTTTTATTCTATTATGTGATAGCACAGCAAGTCTTTCATATCCTTGCCTTGTTTCAAATAAACTTTTGATGGTGAAATTTGTTTGTCAACTGCCGGTTAAATGCTTGTCAGAAGGATATTGTATTGTTCTCTTCGCGTCTTATGGATTTAATTTCTCACCAGGCTTTACACACCGCTCAGGACTTGAATAACTTTAGTATGTACAATTATGTTGCTAACGTTCAGTTTAAATTTTATGTTACATCACAATGTCATTCACTACCACCCCATTCCATTCGTTTATTCCAGGTTTTGAAAATTAACTCTGTACTCCATTTCTCCATCTCTTTCTAAGTCGTTTCAGATTATAAGTCAGTGCAATTATTATTTATATTTCTTGGCATCGACTGCTTCTTAGAAGCTTCTCTTGTAAAAGTAAGAAGTGCTGTAGCAGTAGATTTGTATTATGAGTTGTTCTGTTTAAGACAAATAATAAAGCTTGCCTTGCATTCTTGACATATTCAAAGATTGTTAGAGACTTCAAGCACACGCACACTTGTCACTATGGCTGTCCTCATCTGTATGTGATGCTAGTATTTATAAGCTCAAAACGTGAACTTACACATAGTCGTTACTGACTGTAAATGGAAGCCAAGTCTTGCTACCACCGTAATTATTTTACAGCATGTTGGACAATTGTCATAGAGATGAAATATCTCTGCAAGAGGAGTAGTCATAATCACAACTGCAGCAGCAGCAGTATCAGCAGCAGCAGCAGCAGCAGCAGCAGCAGCAGCAGCAGTAGTAGTAGTAGTAGTAGTAGTAGTAGTAGTAGTAGTAGTAACTTCATCGACGGAAAATTCTAGTTAAATTGACGCATAGAGGAATGTATTGTAAACTGCACTGATATATAATCGACAGACCGAGTGCACATATTTGTTTTACATCAAACATGATATGCATTGTTTGAATTTATAATCCCCACCTCGATTTAAACAAAACGAATAACAAGCTAATTTATGGTGAAATATTTTGTAGCTTCAGTGTTCTATGTATTTGCAAAGATAACAGAAAAATACATTATAGATAAGACAAACAAAAGGTCTGTAACAAATATTATTTGTATTGTTATTTTAGTAATATTTGATATGTTTTTTTTTTGTGAGACATCATCTATTATCAATCCTAAACTTAATAGTTATGTACAACTATTTAACGAATATTAGGAATTTTAATTATTGCTATACATAGTATTATACACATAAATATTAAAAACTATACAACGTGACTTCTCGTTTGATCATTTAGTGATTTCTTTCTCAATTGGTTTTCTATTTAATTAAGAGAAAGTTTATTGACAGATCAAAAGAATATAATTAATTCTCTGAAAAAAGAAATCAATGGTAAAACATTTAGAATTCCAATATTTGGTGCTGCTGACATTGACTGGCTTTTAATTCTTCATTCTATCTAGGTTATGCTAAAGAGTTTTCCAAATCAATTAACATGATGTGCTTGGCATGCTGGTGAACCCTCTGTACATGATAACACATTTATTAGTCAAATCAAAAAATAACTGTGAAAGAGTTTAAAAAGTAATGCTTGTGTCTTTATTTTCCTGAGATTTTCAGGTGAAAGAATATGCATACGTTTCTGTAATAAGCACTTGGCTGCTACAATGAGATTTTGGCTTACAGTTAATCAGTCAGAAATTAGAATCACACCCCCGCGTGTAACCATTTAAAATATTTACGATAATATTCTAGTGACATGCATCAAGAAACTTCAGCTATATTGCCTTATCACTGTGAACAAGAAATTTGGAGCATGTTGTTTGACAAAATACCAGAAATAAAATAGGCAGCTTCTGTATTTTCTTACAAAATGTTCGTGGTTGCTTAAGTCAGTTTACAATTACACTTTTATATTTGCTTTTCTTTTTTCTTTCTCTTGTTCTTTTTTACCACACATGTTATTAGAACTATTTGCAGTTATTCAATGATGAAACGTCTCCAAAAATTGTTTTTTTTTTTTGGTATTCAAAAAATCAACGATCCATGACAAAATGGAACCTAGAACTCTCAAAGTTAAGAAAATAGAAACTATTGAAATGCTGACTGAATTCAACTTAAAAACACTGGTCCCAACCCCTGCTTTAAGCAGTTCAAAATCCTCTAGAGCAACGAAAACAAATGTATGTCTTCAGAACACAAAATACCTTTAAAAGATCATTGCAATTTTACAATTTAATGGCAATAAATTGATCAGAGGAAGAGGATTATCACATATGTGCAACCCATGGCTAACCTCTTCTGCTTGTTATGAAAATTAGGTTAATTGAAGCAACGTCGAATAAGATGTTTGAAAAATAATATCACATTTGAACTTCGACCATTGATGTGATATTTTAATGTTTCGCTGACTCTCAACTCAGTTATTTAATGACTATGCAAATCACCAATTAATTATGTTTCTATATTACACTTGTATATAACAAAAATCCATTTTTCTACTTGTGACCATAGAGTATCGTTAATTTCAAGGATTTTTTCTCTCGCAAGTTCATTAATTTCTGGGGTCCTGTTTGGTTCGTGATAAGTTTAACCTTGACATTAATGACACAACGTTAAAGCGAAATGAATTTAATACGTTGTCAAATATGGCGATCATTTATGTCCTGATATCACCTTTTATAACTTATAGTTACCCATAGTTAGTGATGACTGGAAAAATTAATTACAAGCTTTCAGGATAAAATAAGAAAGAGTTAATTTTCAAGATACGAGAACCAAAGTCGTGCGAGCGATAAAAAGTTTTCGTTCTTTATTGATCATATGTGCTTATTTTGTCAATTATAAAGTTATAGCATGTACATAAGTTATAGCATGCATACAATAATATGTACAATACATTTCATGACAAATTGTTGCAATGGAATTAGCAAAAGAGATACAAAAGTAACTGATAACCATATAATCTCGTCCGTACTTATACGAGATGTTTTGTCAGATACATAATTTCATATGTAGAAATAACAAACAATAAATTTATGGTAGACGAGTCACAAAACATAGTTACTTTTTATACATCAGAGTAGGCTTAAATCAATAATGGTTTAGGTGAAAGTTTATTGACAAAGTTGTTTAAGATCTGTTGACAATGTCGAGCATACTGTATGAAGTATATACGTAATGCATATTCGCAATAGTTTTCGCATTACGATATAGAATTCTAGTATACACATATACACCAACACACATGAATGTAGCACACGTACATATACACGTATGTGTCACATTCACAGACTATATATATATA
>NC_068993.1:23099396-23100567 GCF_001194135.2 Octopus bimaculoides
TATATATATATATATATATATATATATTCAGATGAATATAGTACTTAAGTTGAGGCACCAGAATTTAGTATGGTATTATCCATACAATTTCAAAATAAGGTGATTGCAATCAAAATAAGCAACAATGATATCCAGAACTAATGCAGTACGATGGTTTCAAGCAACTCCATTTAATTGAACAATAGAACCATCACTTCAATTAAATGCAGAGCAATCCTTGTCTGCATAAAGACATAGGATTTAATTAAATTAAAACAGAGGGACACATTAGTTTAATTTTACGTAAAATTTCCAAGAAGATAATGAGTAGACAAAGAACATACTGCCTTCACTTCAGCTTAGAAGCTAATAAGGTATAAGGAAGAAAGACTTGTTACAGATTTTGTTTGTCACTGTTTAATGGGGTCAGTTTTATTTCATAGACTAGTCTTATCAAATCTTGTTTATGTTTAAGGCCGAGAGAACAAGGAGCAGTGTCTGTTAGGCATAGGGTTGAGGGAGTCGACAGAAATTATAGTGGGTATAGTCATAAAAAAAAACTATCAAGATTTATTAGAAACAATATCATAAGATTTGGTAAAGGAAAACTTAAATCAAGATGTTAGCTGACAATGAATAGGGCCGGCCACTGATAATGAAACAGGGGGAATCTTATCATGTAGTGCTATAGTTAAATATTTTAAACAATATTGCTATATGGCATAAAGTTAAAGTATAGGGTTATTCAGAAAATTATTAAGAAGAATATTATAACAAAAGGATAAAATGTTTTCGAATACTCTTGAGTATATACCAAACTTTTACCACAATATAGGGAGGAAAAGAAGTTATCTAGAAATAATTTAATATTTATACATATTATATAATTAAATACTAACTTATCACACGGTATCTGTGAATATTGATCAATTGGTATATACTGGTATTTAATAAAGGAGTACTGAGGTAAAAAGAATACGCTAACTATATATTAATTAAATTAAATTTAATAAAAATCTATGTCTTTATGTAGCTGAGGATTGCTCCGCATTTAAATTGATGTAATGGTTGCATTGTCCAATTGCATGGAGTTGCTTGAAACGATCGTACTTCATTATCGCTGGATAACCATGGTGCTTATTTTGATTATATATATATATATATATATATATATATATATATATATATATAT
>NC_068993.1:23101242-23104656 GCF_001194135.2 Octopus bimaculoides
ATAGATATATATATACATATATATATGTGTGTGTGTGTGTGTGTGTGTGTGTGTGTGTGTGTATGTGTGTGTGTTTGTGTGCGTGTGTGTGTATATGTATGTATGAATGAATGAATGAATATATGTATATATATACATGTGTGTGTGTGTATGTGTGTGCATGCGCGCGCGCGTGTATGTGTGTGTGTATGTGTGTGTGTGTGTGTGTGTGTGTGTGTGTGTATCTATATAACGGCGATGAACTTATTTTTCGATTATTTAGAGTGTGCTTTTTTGAAATCCTATTTTCTTATACATTTTGCGTTGTATATAGGATTCCATTAAAATTGGGTATTCAACAATATCATGTCATCCCATAAGTTCTCTCCGAATTTTGAATAAAGAAAGCAAGTGACCAAATGTTATATTTAATGGAAATTTAATCATCAAAGTACTTTCCCTGATTGTCTATGACTTCCATCCATCTATTTACAAGCTTTTTAATCCCATCAATGTAAAACTCTCTTGGTTTCAAAGCGAAGAACTCTGAAATGTCAGTTTCGACCTCCTCCTGGCTTGCGAAAGTTATGACCCCAAATGATTCTGTAAACTATGAAAGAAATGGTAGTCTAAAGGGAGAATAATGTGGATGAGGATTTTTTTCCGAACCAAGCACTTCGATCTTCTGTGATGTGATCTATGCAATGTAGGGTCGCTCATTGTCCTGATGAAACATCACTCCTTTTCGATTCACTAAAGCGGGTCTTTTTTTCTTCAAAGCTTGGTTTAAACGCAGTAATTGCAGACAGTAAACTTGAGCATTGATTGTTGCATTAGGTGGTAAACACTCCAAAGTGAATTACTCCTTTGCAATCCCACCAGATAGAGAGAAGAAACTTTTTGCCATGAAGTTCCTTTCTCGTTTGTAGTTGAGCTGTTTACGATGTTTAGAAGATCCACTGTTCGTCACCAGTCACAAGTCTATCCAAAAAAGGTGAAGTGAGTTTGCGAGAATAGAGAAAAGAGCAGATGTCAATTCGAGATTTGCGGTTGCTTTAGGACAATTCATGAGGCTCCCATTTTCTAAGTTTAGGAAACTTTCGAAGTTGTTGAAGATGATGATGAACAGTTGTATGGTTTGAACTAAGCTTTATTGCCAATTCTTCAACTGATAATGCAGGATTATTTTCAAGTAATGCCTCAAGGAGCTTTTCATCAAACTCAACTGGACGTCCTGTTCGATCTTCATCTTCAAGACTGTAATCTCCACTTCTGAATTTTGCAAACCATCTTCTGCAATCCTTTCATTTAAGCATTCTTTCCCATAAACTGAATGTATGTTTCGAGTCGCTTTGGCTGCAGAGTTTCTTTTTTGTACTCAAAGCATTATGTGCCTCGAATGTTCTTTGGATACTTCCATGTTAGAAAGGGTTTTTTAATCAAAGAAATTTTAATTCTATTATTCTGTAAAATAATATTTAATTAGTTTAAATGTACACAAATGCATAAAAATAATTTTTAATTCCGTTAGACATTCTAAAATACTATTAAATTTCATTCAATTTTTAAAAAAAAGTTAAAATCAGACAGAACTTATGGGATGACCTGATAAATATCAGAGTTCTTGGGAAGGTTTACTACCTATCAATTATTCATATGCAAAATTCTATTGCAGCATAACAGAAACAAGCAAAGATGCATACATGAATTCCTAAAATTAAGATATATCGTCTTAATTGTTTTACCATACGTTTAACCATACTTTTAAAGAATACATTATTTTAAAGAATATTGATGAAGAAACAAATAATAACTACTTCCTCATTTTACATAAATTGTTCCAAATGCAAAACAAACCTTTTCTTATTAGGAAAAGCTATTTAATACTGTGACAGGATATCACATTTATAATTGTTAGCGCTAATTTCTTTGGCGGTTGAGTAATACTTGTTTACCTGTTTACCAAAAGAAGAGTGCAGTCTATTGCAGCTGATCTTTTCTACAATTTGCAAAAATATGCTAAGCGCCGTATCAGTTGGTAACATGTGGCAACAAACCTCTCATTAAATTTTTATTAAACTTACTACTCCACTGTTTACAACAATTGATTAGACGAAATGCATCGAGTTGTGATAGTTTGTCATAAATCCTGCAGTGAGGGTTAAGCACCTTCTAATTATGACCCTCCCACCCATACATATTATCAAATGCGTCTTTCTATTTCTGTAGCACAATACTATGTAATAAGCAGATGGAGAATTGTTCGTTTACTCATTCTACCTGTGTATGGATAAGTTGACAAGGATATATGAATTTGATTATATTATTCTTATCCTATCTTTGTACTGGTGATTGGTTACTAACTGTCGGCGCATCCGTCTGACATCTATTATCATACTCTACACTCTATAAAATACTTCACTCCTGTAACAAAATAGAATGGAAGAACCAAAGAAATAGAATATCCTATAGCACCCTATGTGCGATTCAGAATTAGGACGATAAATGAAACTCACGAACTACATCATACTTGCCTTGATGTTTGTCAAATAGCCCTACAGTGCCAAAACTACCATCACCAAACATAATGCTCAAATAGAGAGGCTATATACACCATATGCATTAAACTGAGTGTTCCTAGAAGATGACTGAAGGAAGTTCGGACCATGTAAAAGAGTATGCTATCTGCGTTTTCTCAGTTCACAGCCGTTTCCCATCCATGAATTCGGTATAGCTACTTTTGCTTTCGGTGAGCTATCTACATTATTTGGAAGAGAACTCAAATAAACAATAAGGAAGACATATATTAGCCCCACAACTTAGGAAGACAAAGTGGAGTTAAGCCACAAAAGGTCCAAAAACATTTTTCAATTGAAACGTCACAAACGATAGAAAGAGAGAGACAGAAAGGAAGAGAGAGTGAAAGAGAGAGGGAGAGAGAGAGAGAGCGAGAGAAAGGAAGAGAGAGTGAAAGAGAGAGAGAGAGAGAGAGAGAGAGAGAGAGTGAGAGCAACAAGAGTCAGCACATTCTTCCCTCACACATCAAGGTTGTCATTTGCAACTATACAGACGTGTGCTTCAGAGATCTGCGCAAAAATATTTTTTGGTAACTTGTGCGTTAAACGTTATTAACCCATTTAATTAAGCTGTAATTAGCAGAACCATATGCACGCGCACCAATAGCGGTGGGCAACTCTGTATACGATTCTGATGATTACGGTACATTACAAATCAGGCTGATGAGGAATAGACAAATGGTAAGAATTTGTTAAATCCGAAACTAGTTCCTATTTAATAATGCTTTTTTAGGTGATTTTAAATGTCTTGCCCGCACACGTTTTTGGTATGCTGCTATATTTCATGTTGAGAACAATTTAGGTCTTAATAGACACAAGATGTGATCTATATATATATATATATATATGTATATATATA
>NC_068993.1:23104915-23109365 GCF_001194135.2 Octopus bimaculoides
ATATATATTATATGTATATATATATGTAAATATATATAAATATATATATACATATATATATATGTATTATATATGCATATTATTATATACACCTATATATTCACATATGTATGTGTGTGTGTGTGTGTGTGAAATGTATATACATTATTCAGGTATGCATTTATGTCAGAGGGAAAAGGGAAGAGAGATAGTATAACAAATATCTTATAATAATTTAAGAGTCATGACGTACCTGTAGTTATTTAAAATTAAAATTTTAAAATTAAAGCCTTTGCAATAATATAAAAGATGTAGCTATATAAAAACAAATACTTATTTGTACTGAATCATATATCGAACACAATTGTGCAGTCTTCTTCGTGTAATCTCTCGAGAGCTATGGAAGTATTATATTCACACATACCTATACGGCCTACACACAAACATACAAACATAAATGTACACTCAACTATCTATCTATGTGTGCGTATATATACGTATATATGTATGAATATAAACATGTCTACCCACAATCAGAGAGACACACGCACACACATACACGCATATATATATTGATAGAAAGGACAACAAAAGAAAGAAAGAGACCTCGATATTATGTAAATAGAGGAATTTATCTGTAAAAATATGTGACAATTATTCAGTAGCCATGATAAAACTCCGAGCTTTAGATGCCGGGGTGGATAGCCACGCCGCCATCTCTTCAGTTATCTAGCTATTGAAAATTCTGGCCAGATAACTGAAGAGATGTTGGCGTGGGGTTCCGTCCTGGCATCCGAAACTCGGAGTTTTATGATCGGTACCGAATAATTGTCACATATTTTTACAGATATATATAGATATCACAACATATAAATTTGTATATGTGTATAAATCTGTGAAGGAGTATATGCATATACATACATATATTTGTGTGGAAATATGGAAACAGAGAAAACAAAGTGCAAGAGAAAGATATGGGTATGTATGTTAGTGTGTCTCTATTTTCTGCTATAAAATATATAAATAAAATCTTAACATTTGCGCAAAATCTCACTAACACAGTCAGATCTCTCTAAATGAACATCAATGGAGACAAGCACACATGCATATTGATGGTTACAGCTATTCAAACTGCGCATCATCAAACACAGTAAATATCAATGTAAAGCACTATATTGTACATTTCTCAATATGTTATAAACTTCGGAAACTGCGGATGGATGATAATTGTTTTCTGTTTGATAACGTATATGGGAGATGGAAAGAAAGAAGCAAAAAGAAGCATTAAAGTTCATAGTTC
Source organism: Octopus bimaculoides (assembly GCF_001194135.2). NCBI lineage: Eukaryota > Metazoa > Mollusca > Cephalopoda > Octopoda > Octopodidae > Octopus > Octopus bimaculoides. The sequence continues at coordinate 23,106,195 of NC_068993.1, forward strand.
AACTTGCCAATGTTATAGAAACCACAGCATGAAACCAGAGCATGAGTTCCGCTATTCAAGTTTATATAATCGTTCACAGTAATAATAATAATTATTGTAATAATAGACCTGATTGAGCCACAATAGTGCGAAGAGAAACTGTTGTTAGATGAGATAATGCCTTTTTTGTTATCAATAAATAATAATTGATATTTATCAATTATCAATGTTCTCTCCATTTTCTTATTTTTCCTGATCATATAATTAACTGCTTCACCAGTATTTTCTTTTAAGTATAGCCATATATATATATATACCCTATTGGATGCTGAAAAGTTCCTGGATCAGTTAATTACGATTTCATTCAATATATTCCTCTCTCAAATTCACACACTTATTGCAGCGGAACTTTAGATCTCTGACGATTCGGTCTCTTTCGCGATTCCGTTAAGTCCAGGAACTCTTCAACGCCCCTCGTACACACACACAAACAAACACACAGAAGTCATAATTAACGTCTCGATGTAAATTTGAATATAAAAAAATTTAATTCGCGTTTGGGTTATATACCAAGTAGCGTGCCGGCAAAGCACATTCACTATTTACGTCTACCCGGCGTCATCCACGGAAACTACACAGTCCTCGCTGAATCAATGGCTATACGTTAGAAATTCTTCAGTCCACGTTGAGTAGAAACAATTGATACGTACGATAGTATATACTGGAATTTTATATATATATATATATATATATATATATACAAATATTACTTCCAATAATTCATAAGAAACAAGGTCCGTCAGCATAGAGGGCGCCACTAATTAGCTAGGTAGAGTCATAAAGGGCAATCAGTGAATAATCCATGGTACTTTATTTGTGTAATTCTCAATTCTATTTAGTGTACAGTGATGCGATTCATAGTCGAATCCTTGATTTCGCTTCAACTATAATAAATATGAGATGGATGGCGTTAAAGTTTACAACAATTGTTTCGCTAGAAATTTATTATGCACTCAGAGCAGATTGAATCATATTACATATACTTACATCTCCTGAAGCGTGACATAAATTTAAGGAGCCATTTCTGTTCTCAGCAGCATGTGTTAGTGAAGTCTTGAAAATGAACGCCAGTCCACCAAAAACAAGTTCAAGAGCGGTAAATCAATTGAGTATAGTCAACAAGGGGAAGAGGTGTGAGAGAGAATACGAACCTGACAGAAAAATAATTTGGAGAAGCAAGATTTATAAAGACACATAGGTGACTGGCTTCTTGTTAACCGCTCCTCAAACAACATCAAATGATTTAGGTCCTTTCAATGGAAACAAGCATGCCACTTAACTTAAATTACATATATATATAAAAATGATAAGTAATATAAAAATAGAATATTAAAATAATGAAAAAGTAATAATACTAGCACACACAGAAAAGAAATCAGCCGCCTTTCATCCACATTCAGACGTTCACATGTAAATACACATATACAGATAAATACATATAAACATGTAAACGTATACACAGACAACACATACCAGTATGTTTATACAGACATATTCCGACACAGATATAAATGTAACATTATAGACCCATATTTGGCACTTAATATAAAGGAAATAGAATATTCCTATATGTGATTTGTAGTATATGTGCATAACTCTATGTAATTTAATGATTTTTTGCTTTATATTTCATCAAAGGAGCGCGTAGACTTTTCATTGCATGTTCTTGTATATATGCATAGATAGGTGAGTGTGTGAATTATACATATGTAGAGTTATGACATTTTGACAGCTTAATGACTCTAATCAAAATGCAATGACCAATTTTCTAAATGTAGTGTTTTCTTCATTTTCGTTTTTTAGTTTAACAGCTTCTTTGATAGTCGATCTGTAAATACCAGATTGGGGAATAGTCTTGACACTGACATTGATTCCATCTTGAGATAATTGTCGACAAATTGGTGCTGCTTTTTGGGTTGATAACTTCGAAGATATTACTAACTTGGTTGCAGTTCCAGTTTTGCTATACTTCCTCCTTGTTTGTGTGGATTCTTCATCTGATTTTTCGAACTCTTGATATTCACTTTCATTCTCTGCTTCAGACGTTGACGATGATATTGGAGTTGCTCTGGTTAAAACTGGCATTAAGGACAATTTTCTTCTTTCCGATGGATGGATAGTTTTGGAACTGTCTGCCTTTCCAGTTGCATAGAAAACATGATCCTTGCTTTCAATTTGAAGATAATATAACCTTCTATTCTCATGTCACAGTCATTCCCCCTTTTCCTTTGTGATGTCAAACATTCCTTTCAATGAATCGTATTTTCCTAGTTTTACGCATTTATCTACTTTTGCTTCTACATTTTGAATTGGTAAATATGGGAAATTTAATTTCTTTTGCTATAAAAAATTTACTTCTTTCAACATTTCCTTTGTTCTTCTTTTCCTTGCATTGATGGTACCTCCAAGGAACAGGTAGCAACAATTAGAAGTTCCATTGGTATCCTGCAGTTGTTTTCCAAAGAATGCTTTACTAGAGGAACGGGTCTTCTTTTACTATGTGAGTTTTGAAATTCGTCCAGATATTTTGTTTGTTTGAGTGACACAAGCACTTCTCTTATGAGACGTTATTTTATATACTCTAGTTGGATAAACCTACTATTCTGAAAATAGTTAATATAATCAGAATGTTTAGCTCACACAAATAAAAAGGAGAGGAAGGGGATATTTCCTAAAGTGGTAACACGGTAAAAACTCTATAACTCCTAAAGGACTCAAACTTGAAAGCTGAAATTTGAGATATACTGCTTCTGTATTGCATTAATTCAGCACACTAAGTTTGGTGAAAATTTAGGTAGGCATTATGAATTTTGCATGATTTGGATCAAAAGTGGTGTTAGATTTCTTAAGTGTGCGTGTGTGTGTGTGTGGGGGGGGGGTGCTATTTCCCTACTTATATGAATTTGTTCATTGACTTTTTGATACAATAAATTGTTTACTTCCAAAAAGAGCAAAGAATCATAACCCTAATGTACATACCTACAAACGGGAGTGTATATATATATATATATATATATATATATATAAATGGCAGTGGCTGTGTATATATACATATATGTGTTTGTACGTTTGTGTATGTAAATATATAAATACATATGGATGTCTATGTGAATATATGTTTCTATAAGTGTG
>NC_068993.1:23109424-23111284 GCF_001194135.2 Octopus bimaculoides
TATATATATATATATATATGTATATATATATATGCGTATACTGACTTACACGTGTCTGTATCTTCGTGTGTGTGTGTGTGTGTGTGTGTGCATCTAAACGCATTCGTATATATGTGGACTGTGAATAAGTCTATACAATTATACATGTTTAGCTGTATTTATTGTGTATACATATATATGTAATTGTACGACTGTGTGTGAATCTAGAGTCTGCCAATGACATAAGGAGAGGGGTGGTGGGAACTGCTGATTGCTGTGTGTGCTAGTATTATTATTATTTCAGTATTCTTATTTATTTCTATTTTATTAGTATTCTTATTCTTATTCTTATTTTAGTATTACCTTAGTATTCTATTTGTTTATTTTATTATTTATAGCCTTTTTATGTATCAGTAAATTAAGTTAAACGGAATGCGTTGTCCAAATCGTGTGCTGTGTAGTTTGATGCGCGTTTAATATGACCGCTGACGCTTATTTGTCTTTATTAGTCTTACTACTCTCTCTTATCTTTGTGTTGTACGGCAAATCAAATTTACATCCTCTATCACTCTATTTCTCCATGCACTCGGTACTTTATTGGTTGACAGCTCTTGAACACATCCACTTGTTTTTTTTTTATATATTGCTATTCATTTATAAAACTTCAGTAGCTGATAACCGAAGAAATATTTTACTAAGTTTATGTTAGCCTGAAGAACTCAAAATACACGTAATATGATATAATATTACCATGCTCTTCGTGTTTCAGATCAGGGATCTTCAGGCCACTGTCGGGAATGTTCTCTCCTTAAACAAAAACAAAAAATCATTCTCGATGGTCATTCATTCTCAAAACAGGCGAGCTTTTCCAACACAATGCTGACAAATCCATCAGTACTCTTTTTAATCATCTCTGAGTCCAAACCACTAGAGATAAGTCACAGAAAAACATCAGCAATAAATTCTATGTTATGAGAATCGAACAACTGATGTCTAATAAACCCGGAAGAATCGGGCGTGTGGCCCGTCAATCCGTCAAAGCGCTTGCTAAACCGAAGTACTCCGAAGAGCTGCCATGCTCTGGATCTTCTCAAATGAGAATTTTGTCCAAGATCAAAATGTGAGCAGGAGGATTGACAGATGCTTCTGCAACAGACAGACTTGATTCTTCACTGTTATGCACATCAAGAACTCATATCTTTTGCGGTCTCGTGGGTTGTCAGAAATAAGGGCCATGTCTTGCCTGCTCACTATATCTCGCGAGACCATTGAGTCAATGAAGCAGGCCATATCAAAACAAGGAAATGGTTGTCGTTATCTGGTTTGAGAGAATTATTCGAAGGAGTTGGTATGTGTTACAGCAATACTCTGCGCCCGCTCACTCAGTCTGTAAATTCCAGAAAAGTATGGGTGAAAATGTTCATGATTATGGTACATTTGGGATTCAAGCTCTCCTTATATAAGCCCCTCTGGACCACAACGTATTAGTGAAAGTACCACAATTGTTCCGAAAATATAAAAGGCTATATGCTAGCTGTATTGGGCAGCTTATGACCAAAATGAATAAAGATCACCTTATCAACACTTTTAGTCCTTTCAGAGTTCGTCTAGTGGCATCAATTGAGGTCAATGCTGGATAAATTCTATACAATTTATCTCTTTTTCTCATATATATTTTGTTTACCTTAACTTAAAATTTTATTCTCAAATATCTGATACACCCTACACACACACACACACACACACACACACACACACACACACACACACACACACACACACACATATATACACACACACACACACATACACACACACACATATATTTATATATATACATGCACACATACATATATACATACATAGCTGTTATCCATCAAC
>NC_068993.1:23113466-23114555 GCF_001194135.2 Octopus bimaculoides
ATATATATATATATATATATATATATACATATACATACATATACATACATATACGTGTATGTATGTACGTACGTATGTATGTAAAAAACATACATACCATGACAATTTTTCCATAATTCTTTGACCATGCTTGTTAAAAAGTGACCTCGATTCATGTGATCCGATAATTAAACCATTTTGGGTGCACTCCAAAGTTATATGAAGATCTTTACATAACTCCTTTATTGTTGAAGCTTAATCTATCCTTGGACATGATGACAATACGGAGAATTTTGTGAAAATGAACATTTGAGTTTGTGAATAAAACAAAATGGGTTTCGTTTTTTAAATAAGCCCCCCCACCAATTTCTAGAAAACATGTCTCCAGCACAGGCAACAAAAAACATGTTTTGCAATGAACTATATCTAGGCAAAACCATTTTCTGGAAGTTTCGAGATGGTAGCTTATTTTACGCTTTATTGTAGATAAGAGGGAGTATTCTGATTCAATAATTTATCTGATCTTATATGCTACCGCTATCTAAGATCAAATGCCAGCAGCAAAATTATTTCATTTTTTCCTTCCCACATACATTTTCGTTGCATCAATTCATGTACTAGGAATACTTTATTTAAATAAACAACCCAATAAATTACGGTCTTGTGCCAATATCAAAAATCAATATTTTGCATATTTTCCGGCACTCTGAAAATAACTGAAATCATAAATCAATATGTAAAATGTATATTACTGGAATATAGAAAAAAGTATGATCATTATTATTATTATCTTTTTTTTTTTTGGAAAATGGATAAAGTATATAACTTACACAAGTTTCCATTTAGCTTCATATGAATTTCCTCAATGATGTAGCATTTCGATTTATGATAATCTATGAAAGTATATTTTCTTTATTTCTTTTTCAAAATATTTGTAATATTTCACCTTTTGTTTCCTCTATGCTTTTATTTTTCTTTCTATGTAGGACTTTACCACGTACTTGTGAAACTTAGGAACTATATTTAACAACGAAATATTTGTAATACATAACAGACATAATAAGACACATGTAGACATAAACGCACATTTGTGTATATGTATATATATAT
>NC_068993.1:23115601-23123767 GCF_001194135.2 Octopus bimaculoides
TATATATATATATATATATATATATATGCAGTGAGAAAATGTGTTTGTATCACAGCAGCTATGGGAAAGGGAATAGAAATACGTAGTGATTCCAAGGAAATAAACAGAGATTATTAAAGAAAGTGCAATCCAAATTTCCTCGACGAAAAGTTTTCCTCTGAATAGGAGAGAATACATTTTGTACATGCAAAAATGGAAAATCGATACCAAAAAATGCTGCGAATTACAATGATTCAATTGAAATAGCTGATGAGATAAGTGGACACTGCATGTGTAGTTATCACATCAGAATAACGTGTACACAAAGATACACACATTCACAAAGACCTACGTACAGACATACAAGCCTATACTCACAAACGGGAATAAATTGTTACATACAAACACTTATGTGAAGTTTTTATATGTTGTTATTAACAGAATGAATATTTATAATTAAATCCATAGTAAAATGTAGAGTAAATATAAAATGTATGCATAATTTCATCATACATGTAAGGTCATTTTCCTATACACGCATATATATTTATATATATATATATATAGCTCTATACACACAAAAAATCACCCCCGCCAAAATGTATATATTCTACATACATTATGGTTAGGCTGAAATAGAAGTAAATTTTAACAGCGTAGCAGATGATGTAATATGATAATAATTTCTTGTATATCATCAGCTGTCATTCGTTATTTGAAACAGAAATCTTATCAAACATTCTTTAGGAATTACTCGCGAAACGTTTGAGTTAGGCAAAGAACATCGTGCAATACCGAATAAGTAGGAAATATTTAATGGACATATATTTAGTTAATTGACAGGAATTAATTTTCAAGCCATCTTGTTCTCAAGCAATGTTTCTGCTCTGTTGTTATTGTTAATGGTTAGCGTCTGCTTTCGTAGATAAGAGATTCTAGACGTGATTATCCCATCGCTGTTTTCAAATTTATATTACCTAGAATTACAGTACCCAATATGTATTTTCCACGAAGATTGAAAGAAGTAGTGTGTGTGTTGTGAGAGAGAGAGAGAGAGAGAGAGAGAGAGAGAGAGAGAGAGAGAGAGAGAGAGAGAGAGAGAGAGAGAGTGAGAGAGAGAAAGAGTACATTGCATTAATTACATATAGGCCTAATGTTCGAATTATGCATGCGAAACCATATGAGACAGTATTTTTTAAATACCATAATCTGTCAATAATTTCGACAATGTCTGAATCATTTGTTGTTCCGAAAATAATGGCCGCTTTAAGTAATGTGTTTGAAACGCTATTTTATCATAGAATATTAATTAGATTTTAGGTGAATTTCGACATGCTTAATAATTGATGTGTGCTCTTTAATAAGTTTCTGCTTATTTCATGCAGAAAACATTCTTGAAGCAGAAGCGCCCTTAATTCTGAACATGACAAAAATGGACCGTCGTTTACTGTTCTTGCAGTCTTGTATGAGTTCAAGCTTGGGCACAATGCCTCCCAAACTGCTGCCAATATTAATAGAGCATAGGAGGAGGGCTCCACAAGTGATCGCACTGTACGAAGGTCGTTTCAGAAATTTAGTAGTGTTGATGAGAGCCTTGAAGATGGAGAGGGTAGTGGACGGTCATGTAGTCTTGACAATTAATAATTGAAAGCAATTGTTGGAAAAAAAACCACGTCAAAGTGCCAGAGAAATGTCTCTGGCACTTGGTGTCAGTATTGCAATGGTCTCACGCAGAAGATTGATGAGGTGAAAAAGCTCGATAAATGGGTACCGCATGAGCTCAATGAAAATCAAAATATTCTGCGAAACACCAATGGTCCTTTTCGAGACCGATAGTCACTTGTGACGAAAACTGGATCCTTTATGATAACCGTAAACGATCAGATCAATGGCTAGATCATGATAAGTGTTCCAAACATTTCCCAAAGCCAAAGTTGCATCAGCAAAAGATTATGGTGACTGTCTGGTGGTTTGCAATTGGTATTGTCCATTCCAGCTTTCTGGAATCCAATCGGAGCATTACAGCAGAGGTTTACTGCAATGAACTCGCTGAAATTCATAACCACTTGCCTTTCAAAAAGTGAGACCTTCATTGGTGAATCGGCGTGGCCCACGTCTGCACCACGATAATTCAAAGCCACATGTTGCAAGAATGACACTGTATAACCTCACAGAACTGGGATACGAGGCTTTACCGCATCCTCCATATTCTCCTGATCTTTCACCCATTGACTAACAGTTTTAAAGCATTTAAACACGACAAGAGGTGGAATAATCAGCTTTCAAAGATTTCTTAGCATGAAAGTCAATAAGTTTTTATCCACGAGGCATATATGTTCACGGCTCATACTTTCACTAATCAAAATATTTCTATCGTTAATTTTTCCTGAATATAATTGTTTATGAAATTGGCCATTATTTTCGAAACAACCTAATATTATGACTTAAATATTTATTGATTTCAATTTGAGTCAATTATAACATGTCAGTTTGTTGTGTTGAACGTTGCATAAATCATAATGATATTGTAACGTTGTATTTTGGTTTTCATAAAATTATGTTGATTTGTCTTAGTGAATGATTACATGAACTATATGAAATATAGAACATATAACTTACGATATGAGTTATTATTTTTTTAATTGTTGTACTTCTTTTTAACATGTGAAGTTCATTTCTTACTTTATACCAGGGTTTCTGAAAGGGGGCCATATGCCTCCCTAGGGGTGGGGTGGGGGGTTGTCACAGAAAATTTGGGGAGCATAAAATATTAACATGTAAGTATGTATTTTTATTTGTAAAATGTACATTATACATATACATATAAGAAGCACGTGTATATGCGTTTATTATTATGATGAATCATCTTTATGTACTAATTTTCTATTACATTCATATATGTACCTAAAGAACACATGTTACAATATCAGATTTGTACAACGAATTCTTTAAATTTAAGAATAAATAATCATAAATCATCCTTTAATGACCCTAGAAAGGAGAATAACACAAGTCTGTCCCCAAAAGTTTGGCAATTCAAAAGAAGCAATATAGATTACTCTATTTCTTGGAAAATTCTATCTTCAGCCCCATCTTATAGACATAATAACAAAATCTGTAGATTATACCTGAAAGAGAGTTGTAAAATGATGAAAATGAGTGGTCTCTTTGTTAATTCTAAAGATGAAAATGATTTTTCATGTAGACATGTCAAAGTTCCTTTTTATTAATCCTAATTTGTATTTTCTCCCAACTACCTTAACTATTATCATTTTCCTTCTGTTTCTAATAAATACCTCTCTATATATACTAGCCTTCTCTAAGGTATCATTTCATCTTATACTATATGGATATATATTTATTACTTATCCATCCCATCTTATAACCACATGACGCATCTTATACTGATCTAACATCTCTTCCAAATCGCCATAAACCTCACCTTCTCTCAATTATACTTCTAGATCTTCCCTAAATGGATATATATTTATTACATATCCGTCCCCTCTCATAACTACATGACCGACATTATATTGTGCTAACATCTCATCCAAATGACCATAAACTTCCCTTTGTCTCAATTATATTTCTAAATCTTCCCTCAATATATATATATATATATATATATATATATATATATATATATACCTTCATTTTCTGTGATTTTTCTTTTGCATATGTACTTAAATACACCCCTTTCTTACCTATTCCAATTATTTTAATTTAAAGTTAATTGCCAATCTGTTTCATACTTAATTACCTCTTACAAGTGATATATACAAACACTTTTAATACTTCTTGGTGTCCATTTTGCCCACTTATTTTGTTTTCTTAATTTTTTTCATTTTTTCTTTCTTATTCATAATTTATTACATCTGTATAATATATACTTTAAAACCTACCCCTCTTAACTATTCCAATTTCATTATTGCTTAAATTTGCTTGCCAACCTACCAGATATTTAATTACATTTTATAGCTGATATATGCTCAGCTAATTATAATAGTTATTGGTACCCTGCACTTCTACAAAATGTATGCACTTATAGATATCATTTTTTATTTATCTTTTTGTGTTGTACATCTAATTGATTTTATATTATCATTATTATTATTAGTAGTAGTAGTATTGCCCTTGCACAGTTTCTAAAGCTGAAGATATACTACAGTGTCAGCTGTTTACTACCAGTTAAAGACAGCCATGCCGGACCTTTTGTTTATATATTTGCATACATACATGATGGAGTGAACAGAATTACGAAATTCCACGCTAATGTGTGCCTTGAAAACTCTTAGCAATAGATGACTATATGGGACAACCCATCAGTTGTCTACAATAACCAGCCTTTGCTGCGGCCGAAGAGTGAAATTGAATCCACCGTCTCCCTGTCTGCGTCTTTTTTACGTTGGATACCCGTCATGTTTCAGAAGTAAACTGTTCAGGGTACCCTTTTGAGAATTTTCCATTTATCATGCATGGGGAATTATGATTATAACGGCTGCAGGGACCATGAACCATCTTCGATTTGACGATGTCAAAAATTCGTTTGTTTACGAATTCCTGATTTGGAATCTCAGCACTTATAACAAACAGTCAATTTGGTTTGAGTGCATTCAACCAAATCAAAATATGCACATGCGGCAGGCCTCGTTTCTGCCATTCGAAGGTATACATTCGACAAGTAACTTATCCAAATAACTTTTTTCTTTGTAGGTATATCCATGAATTTCAATAACTTAATATGGAAAACCCACGAGATTAAGTAGTGTTGATGATGCCAGAAGATTTTCATAACTTCAGTCCACTTAGGATTACTTGTGAATGTAAGGAAAGGTCTGGAGAACCAAAGTTTCTTACAAAACCTTGTGCATTTGCGTGCATGTACCTTGGTCCTTCGGTGAAGGAAGCCGGGAGAATAACTCTGTGGCCGACATTTTGAATGTCATAATCACTGGCAATGGTTACTTTTCATATAAAGAAGGCGCTCAGTTCTATGTTTAAGAGATGTGTAATTATGTACATGATTTACATTATTTACCTTTGACGGATATTTATCCGCATCTTGTTTGTTGTCTACTCTATGTGAAAGGCCTCTCCGAAAAGATGCAAAAGATAGGCGGCCCATATGACATTAGAACAATATTCAAGAGTAATACAACACTTCGTAAATATCTCCTTCGGGTAAAACCATCAATAGGAGACAATTTGACCAAAAACTGTGTGTACTCCATCCCATGCAGCTGTGGTAGGAATTAGAAGCCAGGTTCGAAATTTCCCCAAGACACCTCATAAAGGTTGGAGGGTATATCAGCCGAAACGTTGTGTTAAACAACAAACAAGATGAAGACAAATATTCGTCAAATGTAAATAATGTAAATAAAGATAGTACAAGTTTAGTGACTCGCTCAGTAACTATGTTTGTGTTCTTCATTCCAAAATAATAAAACCTTTAACATACTTCCATTTGAAATTGGAACTTGTTACCACTCATATACTTAATCTCCGTATTTTTCCACGTAGACTGAAAAAAAATTCGGGAAAAAGTTAAAAATTAAAAATGTTGGTGTGGGAAGAATGAAAAAAATTGAAAACGTGTTTTTTTGGCATATTCAGAATTCGTCATCAAAAACATAGGAAACCGGTGAGGAAAAAATTCTGAAACCCGCTTTGGGGCGAAATGCAAATGTCCTCTATGGAAAACATAGGAATGTGAGTAAATTGAGGAAACAAATAAGTAGGGGGGGGTCTGAAACTCTGTGCGTGTGTGTGCGTGCGTGTGTGCCTGCGCCAAAGGAAGTTATTTTTGCATACCTTTCTTAATTCCAGTTAATTATTGGAAGTTGTGAATTGTTGACAACATGAGGTCTCTGCACATTATAATGAGAAATTGAAAGAGAAGGATAATGCCTAATTCTACGCACGCGTGAAGCATGAGACGAAAGTGAAAATGACCTGAAAACGACCTAAACATTTATACGATACGACCTGGGTTCTGGGGTTGTCATCGTCCCCTTCTCTCCCACTTTCCACCTCGATTTTGGCATGCATAAGGAACATACGCGCGCGCGCACACACACATACACACACCTATAGACACACATACACACACACACACACACACACACGCATACACACTCTCTTTTATAGTTATATATGTATACAAAGTGATGCATATATTCAATACATATAGTCTCGCGTGTCGAGTAGATATTTTTCACACTATATTTTCTACCGTATTTCAACTTCATTTTCTACCACTAAACTTTTAGAAAATCATAAAAATCACTTATGAAAGAATAGTTACATTTCAGCATTTGTATACAAATGAATATAAGTTGCTGAATTAATTGCTATTCCGTAGTATTTGTCATATTTGCGTGTTGCAATTTAATAAACATGTGATTAGAATTTTTTATAAACTGGTGTTATTTACAAAACATTACTGCTTGGGCGTTAGAAAATAGTGTTTGTGCAAAATAGATAATTGCGAATATGTGAAAAGTAATTATTATAGGTGATACATAAATTTTTAACTTTCATTAAATAGTTTCAATGGAAGATGATCTACAATCAAGAAATCAATAAACAAATTTGACGGAGGAAATTTCAAAGTCATGTAACCATTTTCCAATTCGATAGGTTGTTCCATGGTATTTATTTCCTGTAGTGTAATCACTACTGTTCCTTTCATTTGCATATATCATTAATATGTACTTTTGTGTGCATAACACCAAATCCAACCTCATCTAAGTAAAAGCCTACAGCGCTTTCAATTCTAATGAGGAATTTAGATTTTTTTAATTGCAGGTATAATAGATGTGTTATATGCAAGAGTTGTAATTTTCTATATTGTTATCCCGATTTCATCAATTTACATAAGGATTGTTGCATCGATGTTTATTCATAATAGTTGCCAGCAGCACAATCCACTTACTGACCGTTCACACACACAAGGGAAACAGACACACAGACACACACAAACACGCACATACGCAAGCCCTCAAATACACACACACATACGAATAGATGGATAGGTATTGCTACTTAATCACGAGAGTTAAAGGCCATTCAAACTGCATTTATCCCATCTTGCTTTCAAGGATCCTATATCGTAAGCTATATTTATTTTTCTTAAAGGTGGCATGGTGCAAGTTGTCAGCTCCTTCAACCGCCGCAGAAAGTGTTGGGTGGTAGTTGTCATTAATGAAATAATTAATGACATTGAACAAATTACGCTGTTCCAACTCCACACTTCTTGGGTAGAATTAAATATTACTCTAGCTTATTACTAGATAAAATTTCAAAAAGAGTGTTATATTAGAAAATCAATGTGTATAGTAAGTCTCATATCTAGATTGAAGACGAATGAAAGTTAGATTGCATCGTAATATGATAATTCTTTTTTTCCGAATTTAGGGCCGTTTGTAGTCAGGTGGCAGCAACAATGAGCTCGAGTATAATTTCACAAAAACTAATGATATTTTATGACAAAAAGACTAACCTTACTTTGCCAGAGTGGTCAGGAAGAAGAATCTAGAAGAATCACTATTAGTACAACGCCAAACTATGACTATTTGAACATCAAAGGTTAATGATCCGACATCAAACTTCCTCGATGCGTGGAAAAAGTAGTTGGATGTTTATGAATGATACGATTCATTTTCATCAAACGTCTACAAAGATTATGTAAGAGTAATAGCTAAACTAAATATAGGAGCAGTGGAAATTTTATAAAAATGGAAGTAATAAAAACAATCAAATGTCAATAAATGTTTTTCACTTAGGTATAAAACCAACAATTTTCATAAGGGGTTTAAATAGTGACACTTTGTCCCCGACCATGACTGATAATCTCTTTTATCGACCTCGAATGTTTTTTTGTTTTTTTATTTTCGAAGTACCGACGATTCTGTCAACTCTTCGCCATAATTGAAATATTGACAATGATCATAAAATATAAATACTACGAAAATGAAATATGCGTTGCACGCAATTTGATAAAATAGGAGTGGCTGTGTGGTAAGAAGCTTTCTTCACAACCCCATGGTCCCGGGGTCAGTCACATTGCGTGGCACCCTGGGCAGCAGTCTTTTACTGTAGCCTCGGGCCGAACAAAGATTTGAGAGTGGATTTGGTAGATGGAAACTGAAAGAAGTCCGTCGTATATATATATATATATATATATAT
>NC_068993.1:23123946-23127900 GCF_001194135.2 Octopus bimaculoides
TGTGTGTGTGTGTGTGTGTGTGTATGTATTTGTGTGTTCGTGTTTGTCCCTCCACCATCACTCGACAGCCGATGTTTGTGTGTTGTCAAGCACATCAACGTGTATGCTTGACCAATAGAATACGTACTAGGCTTATAAAGAATAAATCCTGGGGCTGATGTGTTCGACTAAAGGCGGTGCTCCAGCATGGCCGCAGTCGAATGACTGAAGCAAGTAAACGGGGAAAATAATACTTATTCACGTCTGCAGTTATATTTCAGCCTTTTTATTTACATAAACCTTCAATGCACAAAATTAATAGAGCTTCTCTTTATTATAGGCTTCAAATTTTGTTGTACTCCCTAGTATTTGGCTCACTCTTTTATAATTTCTCACTTTATATGTTAAACCTCATGAACTGAAGGTATTAGTGACTCTTCTGTTACCCAATGACTCTAAAAAAATATGTGACATTAGAATAATATCCTCATAGCTTTAGTTCGGTTTGGCCTATGGTGATAAAATGAACAAAAACTATTCAAAAACTTAACGAAGTTTCGACATTTACAGCGAGAAACTGTAGGGAAAGAAGATAGAGATAATAACACAGCCTTAGGCACATTTAAAATGTACATATCACTACCATGTTAACAATAAACTAACATCAGATAAAATGATATCAGAACATTTCCATTAATTGAACATGACTGACATGAAGAAAACTGGCAAGTTCAGGAGACAGTGTTTGAATGGTTGCCATAAGAATATATATTTTGTGCGATATAAGACATTATGCTGTATTATAATACTAATATCTCCAAGATAGAGAAAATAATAGTTATTGTATACACACATTCACCAAAACCATTTGTGTATTTTTATCAATTGTAACGATGTGTAAAATTTTGTTCGGTTGTGACAGTATATTTGGAGAAATATCGATGTGAGGTTGTGTTTAAACTATACCAGCTGGACTACATCCAACATTTTATAATACGTAACATTAGCAAATTTGCCACAAATATCAACACCTCCTAGATGTTGGGAAACATTAATGTTATGGGTTTATCGTGAAGAAATATAATAAAAAAACACAAATAGATATATCAATACGTCAGTGTTTCTCACAAAGGATATAGGAGAAGAGATACATATCTAATGGTGGATTAAACTATTTATATCGACAGTAAAACACTTTTTTTAAAACTTTAATTATGAAAAGTTATAAATGACAAGTTTTTTTCTTTTCTCATTTTCTATATAAGCATTTAAATCGGATACAGGTAGATATTTTTATAGAGTAAATTAGATTTAAAGTATTAGGTTGTTTCACATGAACTGTCGTATTTGAAAGGTAACAATAAAATATTTCAGAAGTGTTAGAGAACTGATTTACTTCATCAATGTATGAAACATGTTCATTTATGACGTTTTACCAACGTTTCTCTATGTCATATATTCCATCTTTAAAAAAATTCATCTTCTGCTGTGATAAGCAGTTCGAATGTTTCAATTACCTCTTCTCTATTTAAGAATGCTTTATTATTTATGAAAAGCTCAAATGCTTAAATAAGTGATGGTCAGTAGGAGAGATATCAAGAGAATGCTGCAAAATCTCATATTTCAAGCTATGCAACTTTTTGACCATAGCTTGAGGAGTGTGAGGACGTGCATTGTCGTGGAGCAAAATTGGGTCATCTCTATTTACTAGTCTGGGTTGCTTCTTTTTGAAATTCTCATGCTAACAAAACCATTACAAAGGCCTAGAAATAACTGTCTATAATAAAGGTGGGTTAGGGGTGACATTAATTCATGATGTTCTTACCAGTTAAAGGGACAAACTCTATGAAACTTAGGATGGTATATTGAGATTCAGGAAAATTTTAGTAATAATAACAGTAATAATAATGCTGATGATAAGTATAGTAGTAGTGATAATAATAATAATAATAACAATGATATTAATAGCAATAATGCAACCGCCTTAACTGCAGGGCTTTCATCAATCTTATGAAATGTTCAACATATAAATTCAAGTCAAGTAAAATATTCACCATAAAAATTCAGTTTCCCTCTGCATCGAAGAACTTAATTCATGTCCTCAAATATGTTGAGTGTTGTGGGGACTAAATAGGTCGAACTAGGTTGACGTTGAGAGACAGACTGACGGTACACAGGCAACAGATCCGGGACCTCATGACCAGGAAAATTCCCGTAAGCAAACACTTGGATCATTGCCCAAGAGACATACCAGATTGTCCCTCTTTATCAATGTACCGGAAACACCTCAGCCCAATTCCGACTGAATAAAGAAAGCATGCTCATTAGAAATACTAAGCGCAACTAAATGTCCTATGATGACGCACCAGAAAGAGAAAACAAATTTTACACGAAAACCGACCAGAGACAACATATAATTCGAAAACTAAGTAAAAGGTTCATACAGGTATTCGAAAGTCAAACTCCAAATTACTATAGAATAGCATCATACACCTTCTCAAATACCAGTTGCCGATGAGAAAACAAATGAAATATTTTATCTGGTGAGAACTGGACTCACAGAAAAAAGAACAACCAAAAAAGCAAATAGTGACTCCCTAAGGGAACCAACCAAACAGAACAAGAGATGAGACCATCAGACAGAAATAAGATATCGAGTTACTACCAAGAAGTCATCCAAGAAGAATGCTGAACTTTACCAAAACAAAATTATTTTGCCCAAAACAGAAAATATTTTCGATCAAAATAAAGTGACATCACGAAACCTTCAACCAATCAGATCTTGTCTCTGGAAGGCAACCAACCGAAACACTAGACTTTTCTAAAACAAAAATATTTTGACCAAAACATCCTCGAGAATGCGAATAAGATGTCATCAAAATTAAAACTAATCGAAAATTGGATGATTTTCCGTAAAAATATGTATATATACATACAACTCCAACAACACGTGAGAGGTGAAGAGACCTGTGCACTGAGACTGAAAATGGAAAAAGAACTACACGAGCGGACAAAAATTATAAAAGAATCTTTATTTTCTTTCCCTCCACTTTTTCTGTTTCTTCTCCACTTTTTTTTAATAGAATTCAATATCACTAAATTTTGTTTAATTTCCATTTTTTTTTACATTATTTACATTTGACATATATTCGTCCTCATCTTGCTTGTTGTTAACACAACGTTTCAGCTGATATACCCTCTAGCCTTCGTCTTGGAGAAATTTCGAACCTGGGTTCTCATTCCTAAGGCATCTTTCGATGTTGTTGTTGTTATTATTATTAATATTATTCAGGTCACTGCCTGGAATCGAACTCGGAACCCCTATGCAATATACCCGTGGGTAATTATGGTCTATAAATCTAATATTCCCCTATCTTTCCTTCATACCGGTTCCCATATACTATTCATATCTTCACTCGGTCTGCTTAAGAAAGTGTTGTGTCCTAGCATATGTGCTGCTTCTTTTAGTTTTCATATTTTCCAGTGGTGTTCTTGTCTATTATTTTAAATTCATACCACAGGGAGAGGTGGTCTCCATTTTTCCATACATGATTAGCTATACCTGATTTATCAATTTATCCCCATGTCACAGATTTGCCATGCTCCTCTACCCTTCGCAAATAAAACCACAATTAGAAAAGAATATGTCCAAAATCTGCGTGTACTCCATCCCATGTAGTTGTGGTAGGTTATACAAAGGCAAAACATGCCACTCCACTCAAAATAAGTAGACCGAGTGCAGATATGAATAGCATATGCGAACCGGTATTAACGAAGGATATGAGAATGTTAGACTTATAAGCCCTAAAATTCACTCCATAATTGCCCACGGGCATATGGCATAGTGGTTAATACCGAGTTGGAGTCCAGGCAGTGACCTAAATAATAATAATAATAATAATAATAATAATAATAATAATAATAATAATAATAATAATAATAATAATAATAATAATAATAATAATAATAATAATA
>NC_068993.1:23128970-23137108 GCF_001194135.2 Octopus bimaculoides
CTTAGGTATAATAAAAAAATATTCAGACAAATACATAACAAAAATACCAGGACTTACAAATATATATAACATACAGAAAATTGCACTACTGGGTACTGCACACATCATACGCAAAACACTTTCAATACAGCAACCATAAGAGCACCACAGCAAACCACATCACATACCCAAGGCGCACAGAGCTGCGCTCGGTAGTGAAGTGGAAGCACGTTATAAAAATAAAACTACTGGATAATAATAATAATAATAATAGTAATAATAATAATAATAATAATAATAATAATAATAATAATAATAATAATAATAATAATAATAATAAAAACAACAACATTTCCCCCAGACACCTGATGCAGCCTGGAGGGTATATCAGCCGAAATGTTGCATTAACAGCAAACAAGATGAAGGCAAATACATCAAATGTAAATAATGTATATAATTCCTCATCTCTTAAGTATAGATCTGTAATATATATTTGTTATGATCTCCACCTAACATTTACTTTGTTATTAGTATCTATCTCAGACAATTCATTGAAATTACTGCGAACATTTCCAGGTGCTGCCTTCTAACTCTCATAACTCCTGCGATGTGAATGAACGTATTTAACAACGACTACACGTGTCTTAGATTCCGGTGAATTTTCAAACCCCAAACAAATTCTCTGGCATTTTTACTGCGAATAGACCTCTTCTTTCTATATTTATAAATGTGTGTGTGTGTGTGTGCATATGTGTGCATATGAGTGTTTGTGCGTGTGTGCGTATGTGTGTATATACATACATATATACATATATACAAACACACACACACACACACACACACACACACACACACACACACACACACATATATATATATATATATATATATATATACAAACATACACACACAGAAAAACGCGAGCACATTCACACACACACAAACACACAGATGCACACAAAAGTATTTACACAGTGGTTACTTTGGGTAGCACTGATCATGTTCTTTAACCCCAACGCCAACTATGTGTGTATGTATGTATTTTTAAAGTTTTATTATTGCTGCTCTTCTCGGTATCATTAATATTGTTCCTGTTTTGTTGCTGGTGTTGTTTTTGGTCAGTATTATTTCTTCAAACTGTAAGGAATTCCATGAGGAATTTTATGACCAGCTTCTTAGATAAATGTTTGTTTGTTTTTTTTTATAAACAATTCTTTCTTTGTTAATGCTTCGAAAATTAGAGTAGCGACTAAATTAATAAACAGGATTTCTAAAACAATTTTCAGGGTGTTTCGTTAAACAAGTTTCTAAGCCAGAAGAACTTTAGAGGACCGGGTATCCACATTGGAAATTTCTGGTCTGAATCACAATTTTTTCATGAAGTTTCGTGGTTCCCCCAATTTACTATATTATATCCGAGGATCCCCTAATTCTTAAACGTATCCTCAGGATCCATGTGGACTTCGCTTGACAACCCCTGATCTAAAGTTTCTCTTTTGTGCTCCAGCATGTGCCTGTGTGTAGACTACGTGTTTCTTTGCAATACCGTAGGATATATCCGTAAGATAGTAATAAGTGTAGAATTAGTATATAATTCTGCTGTAAATATGCTTAATAAATACAGATAAGATGGGGGCATATTTATTTAAAAATTAAATGGAGTTAGATTTAAGTCGTAGTATCTGTCAAATTTAGCGAGAGCTACAAACACTTTTGTCGTTTATATACACAGGAAACTCTGGCAATCTCCGAGGCTGATAATTTGAAATTATCAAATAAACAAAGCGGTTTAATAATTAACGGGTCTTTCAAAATGTCATGAATAGCGATTGGAGTAAATGCACAGTTGATTCGATATAACTCAATTAAACGGTATTTTTAATATACGTTAAACCATTTAATTGCCTTACTTCTTTTTAACTTTCTTACCATTCTTTTTCTTATTTCAACTGCGAAGGAAAGAATCTATTGAAATGAATTATACGTAAGAATATAAAATTGATATACAGGCAATGTATTTTTCCATGTAATAATTCTAACGACATTCCCATATATAATTGTATTTATGACTTTAAAGGGATTTTGTTCACACCTAAATGTATTTATATATTTTAATGTGTACTGTCAAAATGATACTATAATTCTGCAAAGAGTGTTCTAGGTTCAGTTAAACTAATGATAAAACGATGACCAGTCAGTACTATGAGGATTGTTTTCTTGTTTCTATGCTTTACTTTTCAGGTCATCAATATTATTGCTTTCTTATTTATTGATAGTGCCTGCATTTGATCTACCATATGATATATTAGTTTTCATGCTATTGATTTCCGTATTATTTATTACCTTCATGTACAGTTGTAAATGTTATTAAGTAGTGGATAGATTACATCAGCCAATATAGTTTTACCAGATAAGGGAATAGCTCTCATTGGATCCTTTAGGTTTTGCGTTCTTTGAGAATACTGAACCTTATAAACGATTCGTATTTGTGTAGACGTGTTGCTTACATTTGTTATCTATTATACATACTGGGATACATTCATGAAGCATGCTTTGCACAGGTGCTGCTGAGTAGCCCTCCATGTGGTGGATGTTTGCATGGTCTAAATGTGTTATCGTGTGTATGTATATTTGTCTCTACGCGTGCGTGTTCTTGCCGTTGTCTATTTATCACATGTATGTCTATCCTGTACTATAAATTCTATATCAAAATGTCATGAAGTGCTTTACGGCGAGATAATATATATTATGATTTTGAAGTCTATTTTATAATGCAAATAATACTAAAGTTATCGCTTCTGAATTTCTAAAACTTGTTTACTGCACTGGGGCGTGGTTTCGTGGTTAGGATGATCGGTGTATTGCATCCTTCAGCAAGACACTTTATTTCACGTTGCTCCTGTCCTCTCAGCTCGCAAAAATGAGTTGTGCATGTAATTAAAAGGGCTGGCCTTGTCACATTGTGTGTCACGCTGAATCTCGCTGAGAACTACGTGAAGGGCACCCGTGTACTGGGAGTGCTCAGCCACATGCACATTAATTTCATGAGCAAGCTGTTCCGTAGATTGGATCTACTGGAACCTTGTCGTAACCGACGGAGTGCCAGTTAATGCATTTAATATATTCACAAACTTCTTAAAAATAATTATCGGTTACAGAATCAGTATTAATACAAAAGAAAGAACACAACCTTTATACACAAATGAACGTGGATATTTTGCTAGAACACTGAATACTGCGATATTCACCTTGAGACGTCCTCTCATATAGATGAGTGGCAGAAAGACCACATATATATCTTACCAATTCATTGGTAAGTCACATAAATATAGGTATAATTCAAAGTACACGCTGTAAATTAAACAGGGAGACACAATTCTCAATCTAATAATTTATTCATATTATAATGTAACATAATATACAATGAATATAATATAATATAACATAAACAGTTATTAAGAAACCAAATAAGCCAATAATTTGTTTCAACTGGTATGTATTTTTAAACGATTCAATTCCCTTATATAAGCCCCATCAGAGTGAAAGGTTTGAAGATAGACAAAATTCCGTGTGAAAGGACGGTTGGATTGTCAAAAATATTAATTCAAATGACTATGTGTTATACGCGTGAGCATTAGCCATTCAATTACATATCAATTACAATTAAAAACAACAAAATTATAACGGACAAAATAATTAAGTAAGTACGTAGAATCCACATCTATCGAAATAAGTTTCTATACATTTCTTCATATCTCAAATAATATTAAATTAAACTCGTTTATGTCGAAGACAATCTTTCACTATTTTAATAACATACAGCAATAGCGTATAAGTATATAATTAAGTATCAGGGTCTTACTTAATCTGGAAACTGTAATAAAATGTGAAAAAATATAAATAATAGTTATATATTTAATATAAAATAACTCTATGATTTATTTACAGTTATTGATATAAAAATGATTGTTTAACGTAACTAATAAAACATGTTCTTTATCTATTGTTTATCCGAGAGAGAATTCCGTAATAACAAAGATAAATTTAGGGCTACAAACACTATAACCTAAAATACCCCATAGATATAGGGTTAGGCTACAATAATGGTTCTCAAAATATTACTAGTTTTTTTTTATAGAAGGAACCAGATTTGAAGTTACTTAAATAAGGTTTATTACTCAAATAAGTGATATAAACAAAAGCAAGGATTGAGTATTTACCCTCGAGAAAAATAATAATAATTTTTTCATTGACTGACTATATATAGTATATATCCAAATTTTATTAATTCTTTCATAAGTAACAAAATAATATTGTACGAAGAATACAAGTTATAAAGTATGGAATGGTATAATGTTAATTATTATGCTTATTAATGTAGTTAGTAAGTCAAATAAAACTATTTCTGTAATAATACAATTATTATTATTATTGTTATAATTATAATGAATTGATTAATAAATATATTGAATGTATTTACACATAATTATTTACAATAATGAAGACATCTCATATTAAATTACTAATATAATGATGTATTTTAGAGTAACGACAACCATGTGCACTAAAAGGATTCAAAAAATTCTGAATTATTCCACTAAAAAATTAATATTCTAAATTCAACATTATGATATAGATTAAGATGACAAAAGTTAAAATATGCATACATACACACACATGCATATATATATATATACATTCATACATATACATACACACACACGTATATATACATATACATACACACACACACACACACACACACACATACACACACACACACACATATATATATATATATACACATACATACATACATTTACACACACATATAATAATGAGTCATATAAGGGAATTGAATTGTTTATATTATATTCATAGTATATTATGCTATATTATAATATGAACAAATTATTAGATTATCAATTTTATCTCTGAATTTAATGTATTGATTATATAGATGATATTAACGGTCTGCAGCCGTTTGCTCAACATGCAGAAATTGAACACCTATGTTGTATATCTTTAACTACCCCTGAAGAGATTCGACTTTCGAATAATTTTTAATTCGATTAATTAATTTTCTGAAGGTTTGGAATTGAAACAACTCAAAGGGATATTTGTCAATTTTAAAATTAATAAATAGTAATTTATTAATTAACTCTCTACTCTCTCATGATTTGAATGAAAATCACAAAATGTGCAGATATTGAATTTGCTCGTCGCCTATTCTCCGTTACCAGAACGATCGATTTCTCAAACGTATTGTAGCTTGCGATGGAAAGTAGATTCTGTACAATAATAAAAAACGTTCTATCTACACAGTGGTCGGACCAAAATGAAGCGCCAAAAGCCTCCCCCTAAACCGTAACTCTTTAAAAAGAAGATTATGGTCACCGTTTTGTGGTGTACTGCTGGAATCATCCACTATAATTTCTTAAAACCGGGAAAACAATTTCCTGCAGAAACCTAGTGCCATGAAATTGCCAAAATTAACGAAAAACTGCTTTTCTCCATCCCAGACTGGTCAACAGAAGAGGGCCAATCATTCTTCTTGACAATGCTCGACCACACGTTTCAGTAATGACAATCCAGAAGTTGAGGAATCTTGGCTATGAAGTTCTTCCTCACCCAGCTTATTCACCACTTCTTCAAACACTTTGATGATTTCCTTCGAGAGAAGGAGTTCAAAAACCAAACCGATGCTTAAAGTGTGTTCAAAGAATTCATCAGCTCCAGAAATCCAGGTTTTTACGTTACCAGAATAAACAAATTTGTAACTCGTTGGTAAAAATGTGTTGATTGTAATGGTACTTACTTTGATGTATAATATTTCGACATTGTATAAATATATTCTAACGAATTTCATGTTTCAAAACGTTGCTTACTTTTTACTCAGTCTGGTATATTGCCGGTATTGTCATACTCTTCAGACAACCTGACCTTTAGAGAACATTATTAACTGACGAAATATGTAAAGCTGCCATATGTTAAAGCGGTTTACAAGCAAATATTAATAGCAAAACTATCGTAATCACTTACCCATTTTCTGTGATGAACACCCAAAATAAATTTGGGGAACATTTTAAGTGGAGTGCTGGAAGTTACAGTGATTTTTTTTCATTGCATCTGAAAAGGTAACAATGTCCGAAATGTTTATTTTTATGTTTATCATTTTTTTCCAAAGTTTTGGTTGTCAAATTAGGGTGCGTCCTCGAGGACGAAGCGTCTTCGACGCCGAGAAATGTGGTATATATGTAAGAGTGTTTGTATTCCCCAACTTCTAATCATCTCTCGTAGTTCCTCATTGATATGCATATAAGTGATTATATAACTGTCGCAAAAGAGGCCCCCGCAATTAAAGTTTTCAGGGGAAGGCCAATAAGCAAACCTAAACTCCTGAAGGTGTCGAAAAATACCCAGGAATGTTTTCTATTTAAGTAACATTCAACTTATATTTTAGAATAAATTTCCTCATAGTTCCTTTGCACCTTGAATTTCAAAAAGGCTTATCGATGTCAATAGTGATGTTACCCTAGCTTTCTGCAGTTATAAGATTCTTTGCAATGTCTTTTAATGGGAATTTCTAGACTAAAGTGATAGTATATCACACGACAACGCAAACTGAATATTCGTTTAAAATTTACATATGAATGGATGGAAGAAAAAGTAAGGCCGCTTTTTTTCTTTCTGCTAAATAAAGGTACTGTACAAAACTTTCTTCCAAAATACTATGTGTATGAACTTTAGAAGGAACAATACAAACGCTTTCAAAATTTTCAAAGAAAACTTTTTCAGCAACCATACACATCCATGATCTAAATGCCTAATTCATTGCAGGAGGGTAACTACATTGTTTATTTTTAATATTATACTGCATTATAATTGCAGCACTTTGAAGTATTCTCTTGAATCATTGGAATGCGACCACTATATTTATTGATTATTTGTGGATCATTTAAAATAGGCAAACATCCCAAAAATTGTTTTCACTTTTCACTGCCTCCATTAGGCACGCTTATGTAAAATGTGCATGTTATCAAATAATAACATATGTGTGTGTTCATGTGTATGTGTTCATGTGTGCCATGGTGCATATATACTCATATATATATATATATGCATGTGTGTATGTGTATGAGTGTGTGTATGAGTGTGTGTATGAGTGTGTGAGTGTGTGTAGTGCGTGAGTGTGCATGTGTGCGTATCTGGGTGTGTTTGTATGACTGCTTTCTCATATAACCAAATTGATATATTTCACAAATCGCACCGAATATTTTTCTGAATCTTACTTACCATTTAATTAGGTGAACTAATCTTTTGTAAGTACAGCACCCAGAATATTTCCTTCATATGCACAGATGGTACTTTTTGTACTAAATACGAAGTAGAGCGGTATTCAATTGTCACTGATTGCTATACGATGAAAACATACTAGCGAAAATCCAATACGATTTTATGAGACGTATTTCTGAGTGTAATAGTTTTTTTGTTCTGGAAAGTGACATTTCTAGTTGACGTCATCATTCCCTTGCTGAGATGCAGAAAGCAGACCAGGAATCAATGGCTGTATTAGTCATCATTGTACGTGTAGGTGTATATTCATAATTAATTATTTCTAAAGAAAAAAATAAATGAAAATAGTTATAACATATTATTTACTAAGGAAACAAAACATTGCAGCACTCCTTTTAGTACAGCAATTTAAATCTATAAATATTTTGAGCTGATTTCAACGCTGAGTGAAGTAATAACACAATACCGAATGTACACCCACATACACTTTCTCTTGAAGAGATTCTATACGGCTAATACTTGGTTCCATGATTGCATGTATTATTACGCGTTAAGCCCATATTTGATTTAAATTAGTTTCCAGCTTTCAACGAAAATATTCTTTCGAAATTCTATAGTTAATGACTTACTACGGATTTCAAATAGCTTGTTAAGAAATTGATATATACTTTTAGATGCATTAGGAGAGCTCATCTAGTCCAACAATTATGGAAGTGATATTTAAGGTCTCATTGATCATCCTTATTCTGTCATATTGGTTAGTGGTGGAAATACAATAAATATGAAGTATACAACAAAAGTAACAGAAAAGTTCTGAAATTCTTTTCAAATTGTATATTATATATATATATATATATATATAT
>NC_068993.1:23137162-23142265 GCF_001194135.2 Octopus bimaculoides
TATATATATGTATATGTGTATGTATTGCGTTGAGTCGATATTTTGGTAATTTATTTGCTTTATCCGACAAGGTACAACAAAACAGCCTAGAATTCGAAGTGGAGGCCATCATGTTGCACCGTCTAAAGCCAACTTTCTACCACTCCCTTTGATTTTCCTCACGGATGCTAGTTCGTATCCTTCATGGCAAAGAACTCCATTCGTGAAGCTTTCATCTCCTCTTGATTGATGAAGCGCCACGAATGCAGTAAGAGAGGCATGGATTTAACACGAATTAATCCAAGGAAGATACCATTCCGCAAACCCAGCGTATTTAACAAGTCATTAAGCAAGGGCCAATTTCCTAAGCTGTTACCAAATATGGGCGTCTCGAATACTAGGTGACACTCTGCGTCTGATGGAAATATGAGGGCATAATACACTACGAGTTCGTTCCGATCAGTAAAACTGTCGATAGCAAACTGTACTTCGAACAGCTGGAGCTCATGTATGCATTTGTTTGGCTAAAATACCGGAATTGATTAACTAAAAGCAAGCGCTCCCACAACAAGACCATTCCGATCCTCATATCGGTCAAACGATCCGGGATAAACTCCAGTAGCTTGAGGGAATCAGACCATTGCAAGCCCATCATATTGTCCGGACAAGCTCTCTCCGATTATTATTTCGATGTATAGCTCATCTCCTGCGCTCGCGACGATTCATCAATAATGAGCAGATGGAAACTTCAATGAAGAAGTTCCTTAGTTTGAAGGACAAGTATTGGTATAAGCGACGGTGGCGTCAAATGACGAAACACGACGATATCTACTTTGAATGTTAGACCGCTTTTGTTGTAACTTTACGAATAAATCAAATAAGACACCAAAGTATTGCAAAGCATATGACTAGGAATAATACTTAAAATCTCTGTCAACAAATCGATCACTAATGGGGTAAATCATACAAGATAGAGTGGCTTTGAATAAAAGAGTATATATTTAGTTTTCTACTGATTTACAGCTATTTTAATCTATTTAGATGTCTATCCAACTTGATTCGCGTTTACCTTTCAATCTTATTTGCCCTATCATAAACAGCGATCCCAAGTCTCTTCATCCTAAAATGAAAACTTTCAATCGATCTTAAGAAGTTTGTATAAAGGCATCTGTATGCAACACCTCAGTTTATTGTGCCAGGAAGTTGGCGGCAATTCGGTCTGCTTCAAGTCAGTGGTAAACATTTCCGAAGTGTAAGGTGCCACTGCATATTTTATTGCCTCTGCTTTGAATTATAGGTGTTACACAAACAGGCATCGGTTACAAAATATTTATATCTTCCACGTATGATCTTTTTTCACTGTAATCTGTACAATTCCTCTTTAAAACATGTGTACTGGAACATATTCAATTTTAAACTATACTACAAGTCTTTTATTTGCAAAAGATAATGTACAGAAACATAAGAAAAGTATAGATAATTATATTGGGAAATAGCATTGATACTTTCATGTTTATATGTAAAGACGAAGAATGGAAAGGAAACAAAATGGAAAACTCCTTTTTCCATTCATTGGGTAACGTTGAAATATGATTTGCTATTATCAATAGTTTTGATATGATATTCATCCATTAGTTCAATTAGATTTTGAAGCTATAAAACGTGTAGATGCATTCATGCAAATACCCTTGCAAATCAATCCAGATGAGTGTTTTTCTATTACAATTTAATCAAAATAGGAACATATAAAATGCAATGTTTTGCAGTGAATTAATGTCGTATTTTTGTAATCTTTCAGTATAAATGGTTGAAAATTTCCTCTGGGAATACAATATCAATTTCCATATTTCTGAGTAAATCCTTCGTTTGAAACCGTAGCTGACGTGACATTAAAGTGACGTTTCAATACATCACAGTTTAGAAAACAGATATGTGAGGAATATTTGTGAAATATTTGAGATGATATATTTCAAGATTCATGCAAATATTATCTTATTCTATGCTATATTTAGTAAAATCACAAAAGGTTGCGAAGAAGGATTAACGAAAATTCATGTATACTATGTCATTGCATACATTGTTTTTATATTAACATTTATATAATTCAAATCACTAAATCGGCTTAAATGAACCACGTATCTTAAATATGATTTCGTATTTCAGCTGCAGCAATATGATTAAATTCCATATTTTCTTCAAAGGTAGCGTACCCAGTTTCAGACGGAGCGGCAGCAGGAAAAACCTATTTGATTAACCTTTTGAAACTTCCCTGATACAGTATAGCATTCCCATATATATATTTCAGTTGTGAGTGTTATGTTTCAAGAGGCTTTTGCAAAGCTATGAATTCATAATTTACACAGAAATAGCCATGGACAAAATCACCGCTTCCTATCTTGAGACTGATTCTTATTATATAATTTAAAATGTATCGCATAATTGAATATATTATATAATCTTTAAATATTTTGAGGTATAATTGAATGACAGAAATAATTGTAAGCAGAAGTACACAAATAATATTGGACAGTTTCCAGACAGGTCATTTGAAATGAAGAACGCCTTCGGATGCTCTTTACATAGGTATAAATATTTATAGGTCTTAGGTATATTTCAGACAAATTTGATTTGACCATCATTATGAAAGTAGATTCATATCATATTCAGCTGAACCGATAGATAGAGAAATTGGCAGTCATAAAAATATTGAAAAAAATTGCTACATTCTTTTATATTTGTTTTGTTTAGTCTCTTTTCAAATTATTTTATCACATTTGGTTAAGTTCTACTTTGAGCTGAGTTCTTTCTTTAATTTAAAGAGTTTATAAAAGGTATTGTGTATAGAACAATGTAATCAATAAACTGAGATGCAAAATATTCTGTTTGTATAGAAATCATGAAGTAAACAGCCTTAAGGTTTATAGGTTTCTGTACTTTATTTTCAGATATGACTTTGCGATAAGAAACTTCCCACCAGGAAATAAAATACTAGAACCTTTTCAGAAAGACATTTTCAAATGGAAAAGGAAATAAAATCCAAGAATCACATAATAGCTTCAATAGTAAAGAGAAATGGAGAAATAGCAGATCGGAAAAACATTTTTTTGTGAATAGCTGATAAAATAAGGCATACGTCTGCAATGAAATATAATGCTTACAAGGATTGTTAAATAAATGCATTACCAAGGAAATATATAATATTGCTCAAATTATTTCAATGAAAAGCTAAAATGTTCAATAATAATACTTTGTGGGTAATAATACTTCATTGGATAGAAACGATCTGATGATACTAAGTAACCCCACTGTGTCATATATTGCTTCTGTGAAATCAAAACTTTGTGGAATTAACAAAGAAATTAGAATTTAAGTCCTACAAGCAAACTGGTTCTGTTGAAAGCATATATAGAAGTATAGACTAGTCCACAAATAATACACCTTCCCTATGTATCACCCTTTCCACGGACCTAGATACTACAAAGGGCTAAGTCCCTCAGTAATATTCTATTAACATATTGTATATTTATTTCACTAGAAAGAAGTTCTTTAAAACAAACAAGACATATTTCTTCAGAACTGAAAGACTTACTTTCGACAAAATAATCCTAGTTACACTCAAAAAACAGTTGTTTCAAAGAATGACGAGGTTGCTTTATCTAAAAGGAACACGATGGCCTCTATTTTGGGGATGCAAAAGACAATGTGAGTATTGACTATCTTCAAAAGGGCCACTTCATCAATGAAGACTACTACGTTGAGACAGTTACGAAAAGACCAAAAACCGAGGAAAACTGACAAAATGAGTCTTGATTCATCAACACAATGCTCCAGTACTCATTTGCCCATCAAACTATTATCTGTTCCCAATCATGAAAACACACTTGGCTGGGAACTAGTATGAAAGTTGTCATGTGTCCTGTTGATGGCATTTTGTCCAACAGAATGTTAGTTTCTCTACCAATGGGATCCATGGAAGAGAAGATGTGTGTAGGCTGCAAGGCGGAATATACTGAAAACTATATCGCATTTGGTCACCTTCTACGAAAATATCTTGGTCAGCTTATGTACTTTTCAGTCGACCCTCGTTTCTATAAATTACTATGTCGATGATAGCTTGAAATATTTACTGTGAAAATGCCATCATAATACAGAACTTCTTTTGTTACTGAAGGAGGAAGACAAAACAAGTTTAAGTGTTACAACATGGGCCTGCATTAGAATGCTCTCAATTGCGATTCACACAATGTCATGATCATTTCAGAATTCCATATCTTTCAACATACTTGCAAGTCTTTTCAAACTTGTAACCTTCTGTTGCACAATACAACTTCCATACAATCTTCTGTATGGATTGTTTGATATTGCTGTATTGTACAGCAACACTCGCTTTATTTTACTATGTTGTCTCATCCACATAGAAACAATATTGTATTTTGTACGCATAGTCATGCACAAGTCTTCAGGTTGTGATATATACTCTACATTTTTCTTAAACTTTCGGACTAAAGTTTGTACACATTTTGTCCATAAAATATTATTGTTTTCATAGGTTTAATTATTTTGAACTCTGAGACAATATTTATACAGCTTAGAATTGACAGAAGATATAAAACACTTGCTGAAGGACTTTCCATCTGTTTGCAGGCCCATCTGAAGTCGTTTAACTTCAAGCTTAGTTTGCATATAACTAAAGATCTCATATTTGCGGGTTCAAAAAAGTTTAGTCCTAATAAATCAGTAATGACGTAATGGGCGGAGTGTAACTATCTGTTTATGCATAAAAGGTTATTCAGATTTCGATTTCGGTGTTTGTGAAGTTTGCTTTAATCAGGTACGCTGATCATACATGTAGAGATATGAATATAGCAAACTGAATTTGTTTTCGTTTGCATATTCAAATTCATGAGCACCCAAGCATTAATATATGCCTTCATATCATATGATAGTATAAATGATATGCATTTTAGAAACTAACATATCACCTTGCACACAGTAAAATATACGCGTACATATACATACACACACACACAGAGACACACGCACACACACACACAAACACACACACATACACACACACACACACACACACACATATATATATATATATGTATATATATATATATA
>NC_068993.1:23142986-23147668 GCF_001194135.2 Octopus bimaculoides
TATATATATACGTACATGTGTGTTTGTGTTTGTGTGTGTGTGTGTGTTTGTGTTTATGTGTATTTGCATGTGTGCATTTGTATATGCAACCTCAATGCATGGATAGTGAATAAGATCATCGAAGGTTCAGTAGAGATTACAAATTAATTATTAATTTTCAGCTGTTTAATTTCCTAAGAAATCGTTTATTGAATGGAATCCGCAGGAACATGAGCTATCATGCAGAAGGAAGGAGCAGCTCATTATTATATATCGTTAATTCTAGATGTATTTCTATCTAAACTAATATTCTACACTTCACAAAGATTAAGGTTCAGCCTATCTATTGTAAGTGAGGATGTAATGAAGCATGTCATTTCTTGACACAACACAGTGGTAGGGAAGGAGGGATGACAAATAACAATTTTACTTGCAGACACCTATAGGAAAGGAGAGAAGCAGTATATTGAATCAAAGAAAAAATTGCAATTCACAACAGGCATTATGATACATACATAGAAATAATTTTACCTGTATTGCAATATTGAAAGGTTACAATTCAGATGTATATTACAGAAGCTCATTTTCATAAATAAAAATAATTCCGGGTATTAAAAGATAGAAATAAATTAAATAAGGTAAATTTCTTACTGAAGCCATTAAATTATTTCAGCTGCCTCTGCACTGTCTTCAACGCCACATTGTCAATAGTATAAAGAGCATACTGCCTTTGTTCCTTGATACAATACATATCTGCTTATTCAGCTGTCAGGAACATTCGGATTGTAGAACTTCAGACTAAACCTCACTTAAGTTGAGTATGTTTATAATTATGAATATTGTCATGCTTATTATTTCTTCTTTTAAGGACTGGGGTCAATGTAATCGACTTATCCCCTCACACAAAATGACTGGCCTTGTGTCAAACTTTGAAACCTCATATTATACTGGTTTACAAAAGATTTTTTTTTTTGCTTTCAGTCAAGGATGTGAATAGGTGTTTTTTACTAATTTTGATGTTGTGAATTCAATTGTCTGAACAGTTTAGCTCTATCAGCTCTAGGTTCCATTTTAATTATACTGCATATAAATTCAAAATATAATGTTTATTTCATCTGTTAAAAAGGCATATTACAGAAAAATACAGAATAGATACAGAACATTGATGGAACTAAATAAAATACACACAAACGATAGTAAGGCAGACAGTTAGAAGTGAATTTTTGGGGGATGATCTTGTGTACTTTGCCTGCAGGATGTCAAACAAGAGCATCCAGCAAAAGTCTCCCATCATGCTGGAGTTCCACATGCCTTGGTATTTGCTCTCCATGTTAGTGCAAGCTTTCCCCATGCTCATCACTCACTGTTCCGAGCTTTGGAGGAAAGAAGTTGAGGTGGGAGTGGAGAAAGTGGATTTTGAGTGATATTCGACATCCAATATCCTCATAAGACTGCAACAAACTCTTGATACACTCTTGGTAATCCAGTACCCGTGTGTTACCATGGAAGCCATGCTCCTCCTTCAGCACCTCTCGGATCTGAGGTCCGACGAAGATACCCCCTTTGAGCTTACCAGAGCTCAGAGATGGGAACAAAGTGTACAAGTGGTGGAAGGCAGCGCCACTTTTGCCCATGGCCTTCACGAAATTCTTCATTAAACAAACCTTGATATGAAGTGGAGGAAGAAGGACTTTGTTCATGTCCGCCGGAGGATTTTCTTGGACACCGTGTTCACCAGCATGAAAGAGCCCCTAGATTCCCGGTCCTTCTGCTTGTAATACTTCGACACAACCCGACTGTCCCAGATACAGAGAAAGTAACAGTACTTTGTGAAGCCTGCTTGCATACCCATAAGGAGCCCAGTAACATTAATGTCTCCGCAAAGACTCCACTAGTCACGGAGATTATCTGAATGGGGAACAGATCTCATAGCTGAGGGAAGGTTGAGATATTTGATCTTTTTCCTAGAAGAAGCATTGAAACCTGATATATTTGCTAGACAAAAATAATAATTATCTGGGTCGCTTCGTAGTTCTCTCCAGACCATCAGGACAGCAAAGTTGAAGGCTGCTTTCTTGCTGTTAAACCATGCAGGTAGTCCATTGTAGCAGGATTTGCAACAGATGTATGGAGCCAAGGATTTCTTCTGATCTACAATTTTAAAATCAAAATAATGAAAGTAAGCAGTTCTCAGGAGGGAAGTAATTGTTCGTTCTGAGCAACTGTCATGAAATCCCCCAATACGTAGCAGAATGAATTTGCCTTCTTGATTCATCCTGGGTGTTTTGAAGTACCTGAAGCCCCTCTCGATATATTTATCATATGTATCATAAACAATCTGGAAAACAAAATAGAAATTGAAGTAGTTGTAAGCTGCCAACTTAATTTGACAGTCCCCTGAGGGGAATAATACTGCTGTTGGTTAGACCTAGGAAGCTGCACCGCTTCCTGTCGGCCTTGACACATTTCCTGTGTCCTTATGTTTACAAGGGAGAGACAAGCACCCCCACCCAGCTAAGCCTGCATCCAGAGACATGTTTCTGAGTCTTTGCTCGTCATCAGTCTGGAGTAGCATGACTTGCTAGTCGAAGATGCCCGTCGAGCTCTTGTAAACATATAATAATATAAGCGGTGCAGCTTCCTAGATCTAACCAACAGCAGTATTATTCCCTTCAGGGTACTGTCACATTACGTTGACAGCATACAACTACTTCATCGTATCACTACTGCATAAATCTCTCTGAGAGATTTAGAAATGTATTATTTCTAAAAATAGAAATTGATCATATATATGTGGTTACGTGAATTACCGCATAATCATAATATATATCGCAAATACTAGAGGTAATGTGTGAAAACTGCTTTTGCATCTGAAATCAGCACCCCAAAATTAGGCTTCAACAACTGTTTTATTAATGTTTGCCTCAATTTCTCTGTTAACCAGTGTTATTATAGTTATTTTTAGAGATCTCTAATTTATCAAGAACTTGACATTTAGAGAACAGAGAATGCAATATGTTTTTTATGGTTTCAGATTAAATGACTTCCTCTGAGATACTGAGAGTTTTTGATACATTTTTCGGAATACGTTTAATTTCTTGTTAATGTTTTACTTTACGAACACATATTCATTGTTCAAATTTATGATCAAACGTATTCTGCCGTCCCTTTTCTTTCAGACATTACAACCAATGCTACGGTTTTTTAAAATATACTTTCATACAGTGATTACGGAACATTTCTTATCAATGTTCGGAAGAGCGAACAGCTCGGAGCCTTCATCGTCCAGGCTTTGATTTCTTCGAAATGTTCATTTGTGAGATGAAACAAACAACTGAAGATATGGGTAAAAGATATCACGCCTGGTGACATCAAAATTCATGATTTACTAATAGGCACAGATTGTGTCTACATTGTTTGAAGCTAAAGGTTAAAGGTATATAAAGTTACAACAATGTTATTACATCACTGGATACAAGCGAATACATACACATAAACACAAGGATATAAAAATATGATATACAACGTATGTGCGCTAAGCAGTGATGTGCATAAATACAATCTTGTTACCAGTTCATAATATGCTTCAGTTATATTCAGACTCGTAAGAAAACCATTCACTGTGTTTTGTCATAGAAAGAATTTATCGGGTTAGACAAACAAGTTTAAATACACCGAGTCAGATCATAGGGTGACCTAAATAGAATGTAGCGCCTAACTAGCCACCGAAATACATGCATGTCGGAGTGTTTATCTCCTCTTCCGCTACAGAAACCAGAAAGGTGTTGCGAACTGACACTAGAGAAAGGTCTCTCTTGTTGAAATTCATATTTGTACACTGGGTACTGGATCTACATTTATTGTATTCATTTTCAACGATTTATTCTTTGCTTTCTGTAAAAATTTGGTATTTTACTTTCGTAGTCAATATAATATTCTACAAGTATATAATTTTATAAATAATATTTTGAAAACTTGAATAGCCATTTAAGTTTGATAAAATAGTAATGCATAAACAATACTGCAACCACTAAAATAACAAGGCTCTATTGGATTTTTTATCTGGCGAAAAGATTTTTTAGAGCAAATAAAAAAGGAGATTTTTTTATAGAATTTTAATTATTTAACCAATCGGTAGGAGATACTAAAATTATTCTATCAACACTCATCTTTGATTGAATATTATTTATTTGGTTGTCTTCAAACAATTAGAATTTCAAATGAATTTTACCACTGTACATAATTGCTATCGCTTCACTAAATTCCCACTTGAACAAAAATCAAACGAAGACAATATATCAACAAAAGCAAACAACCATAAAATTCTATTATATATTTGAGATGAGGAGAAAGAGGAAAAAACAAAATAAACAATAGCCAAAAATGCATTGCGGTAGTAATGACAATGCTACGCAGAAAATGGGAGACCCATAAACTTTCCAGACAATCACGATTATTTTTGAAGACTGTTTATTATTTTTTTTTCAGAAGTTCGCTAACATATTAAAATGACTTCTATCAGATAATAAATATATTTACTGAAATTGCTAATAGCTTGAGAAAATACTGAGAGCATGCTATTAATAAGATAAGCAGTCAAGTGATAAATAGTGAGAAGTCTTCCAAATATTTAATTTCGAAATTTCTTTTGAGGTATTTCTTGTAATTACTGATTACATATTACAGACATGTATACACACACA
>NC_068993.1:23147887-23155077 GCF_001194135.2 Octopus bimaculoides
TATATATATATGCATACATAAATATATACGTATGTATATATATATATATGTGTGTGTGTATATATACTCTTACATATCAATGCTTTGTTTGTTTTCCTCATGCTGCACATGTATGCACACATATAAATATATATATATATATATATATATATATATATATATTGTATATTCATGAAGTGTGTAGTTGTGTACGTACTTGTATGCTTGTTTATGAAAATGTTAACGAAAATTTTTGAAGGCAATTCACTATTACGTTTTTCTTTATATGCTTTTGTATGTTTGTATAGGTATGTATATTCATATTATATATATAGGTGTGTGTCTGCGCGTGTGTGTATACTTGTATAATTTGCCTATGTACAGACGATTGAAGCGTCTACAAACGTTACAATATTCTCCATATTAGATCTAGATGGTCATAGTTGAAATTGCTACCATTAATATGCAGTAATGCAATTTCTCCTTGAACGACAATACGGCTAGCAGCGGATGATAAAATGTATTACGTGTACGTAAATTACCTCCAGCTCATTAATTATTCAACATCTTTAGTGTAAACAATAATCGAAATGATATATATTTATACTTCAAAGACATGGCATTTGTGGTCCCATTCGTTCCATATTAACTTCCACGCATCTTGATATATATGTTCCAGTAGAATTCTAAATGCCTAGAATATTTGCAGTCGCAATAGATGTTTCGTGCAATATTGAGCAAAGGACAATTAAACGATAAAATCAACGTCTAGTTATAGGGACTTAATACACTGCTAAAATACTAAACGTATACAAATCTGCGTCTTTTATTGGTTTCCATTAAAAAAAGACGTGACTGCGTGTTACGAAGCTTGCTTCCCAACCGAAGGGTTCTGGGTTCAGACTTACTACGTAACACATTATTCGAATCTTTTCAGCCATAACTCCGAGTTGACCAAAAGCTTGTGAGTGGATTTGCTAGAGGGAAACTGAAACAAACGCATCACACACAAATAAACATCCAGAAGTGTGTTTTCTGCGTACGTACTACATTACCGCTTGACAAAGCGTATTGGTTTGTCTGCGTTCATGTAACCTAACGGTCCGGTCAATGGGATCGATAGAATAAGTACCAAGTATTAACAGATTATAAGTACTTAAGTCGCTTCGTTCGACTAAAAACTTCAAGGTGGAGTTCTGGTAAGGCTGCAGTGAAATGGCTGAAAGATGTAGAAGGTAATCATTAGATATGACAGCAAAATTTTAGTTGGCGTGTGCAATGAAAACTGCTTTGCATGAGAAGTACTTTAAATTTTTTCCAACAGTGTAAAATGTAAAATATAAAATAATGAACGTCTTTTTGATTTTGACGAGGAATTAAAAATGGAATGATGACAAAGCAAAATATGAACTAGATAAGGTTATTGACATCCTTAATCATAAAAGGATTAGCTACAGATTCGTTCAAAATTTCTTTGAGATGAATCATTTCTGCTCTAACTCTTTCGATTTGATCCTGCATATTGAACTCAAAATTTATATATATCGTACTTTACAGTTGCAGTTTGTGGAAACGCCCTTTTGAAACAACAGATAAAGTTAGATAAATTTCACAATATAAACACATATAGAATATCAAAACTGACGGAAAAGTGATGATATGTATATTAAAACGCTTTGTACAATAGACAACCGCATATATATAAGTTATCAGTAATTAGCAAAGAACGAAATAATATTTTAATATTCGTATGTTTTATGCTTATAAACATGCATCTTACATCATCGAGTATAAACTTATGTAATAAAAAAAAAACATATTGAGATATTTATTTAAACATAGGCATATTAAGGAAATATTAAATTTGTAAAGCAAACTATGACTAAATTTAGTGATAATAAATTTGTAAATGGTGATAAATGACCGCATAACGCATAGTGTTTAGTTTTGATTTTACTACGGTTGAGAAAATTTCATGTTCTTTTTTTTTTTTGAATGAAATTAGTTTCCCTATTGTAACTTTTATACTGTCATCGCCTTCAAATTATTCTCCATTTGGAGCAATGCATCGAACTAGGCAGGTTTTGCACGTTTCGAAGCAGTGCTGGAACTCTTGCAAAATGATGTCTTTTTACGCCTCTGTCGTGTTTATCTCCACCTCTTCGACATCAGCAAATTTCAAAACAGCAGCTTTCGTCACCACTTCCAACTATTCTTTCAGATCACGACACACATTCACTCGTGACTACTTGTGATTTTCCATGAGCAAGCGAGGTACAAATTTAGCCGCATCTCTTTTCATTCGCAATTCCTCGCCAAGAATTCGTTAGCAATGGCTCTGGCACACACCAGTCATATTGGCAATTTCGTCAATTGTTTGGTGACGGTCCTCGAAGATCATTTCATGGATTTTCATGATGTTTTCATTCTTTCAGGAGGACGACGTTCGTCCTCAGCGGGGTTCATTTTGAAGCGGCAAGTCAATTCCTAAAGCGTGAAAACAACTCGTAAACGTTTATTTTGGTAATGAAAGCATCTCTGTAAGTTGTATGAAGCAAGACAACTGATTCGACCGCCGCTTTCCCCCAGAAGAAAACAGAATTTCACGGAAGCATGCAGTTCCTTCTTTTCAGCCATCGCAAAAATCGATGAACAGGGGAAAACCATTGCTAACAAAGACGCACCATATAACAGTACAACATCAACAGGAAACGTTGGTCGACACACTGATCCCTGAGGGTCGTACCACGTGACTTCTTGCAGTGAAAGTTTTAACTACAACAGGTTTGTCCCATAGAGAACGTTTCCAGTAACTTTTAGGTACCCTTGTAAGCAATTTTGCCAAACTATAATGGTAAAAACCAATATATGGATCCCAGCAGCGGGAAATTTAGACAGTGTCACATGACAACTAGCTGGGGCTGCCTGCTGGAGCCTAGCAGCAGATATAAAAAGGGGAACTTGACATGACGATCAGTCGGACGCTGACACTCGTTGATGCTGCATCGAAGAGGCCAGGGAATAGAAGAAAGAAGACATACACCCAACACCAGAGCTGAAGACACCTCCGAAAGGAGGGGCCCCGCCACGTCAAAACGGTAGAGGAGTAGGGGCCGAAACCGGACGTGGTTCCTACTGATGATGTCTTGAGCTAACTGGATCCTATAAAGGAGCTGTTGTGGTAGCAGACCACGAAACATGGTTGAAATTCCTCCATTGGTGATTTTAATTACACTCTGGTCAGAATAGAATATTAAATACTATCCCTACGGCTAGAAGTTAATAATCTCATGAATGTCGTGCTAGAATGCTGTTATCTCCAAGGTATCAATTTTCTTTTTGTGATTACGTCTACTAAATCAAAGTATACACTTAGTTTTTAATTAACCTTAATTTCTATCACTCAAAGATTTGTTAACCAATATGTTAAAAGGTCTGAGCAATAACTAGTTAAATGAATTTCGATATATAGCACTTACCCTAGAAACGATTGGGTTAAGAAACTTTATACATATCTAAAAATCATTCATGTTAAAAAATGCTCCCCTGAGTTCATTTTCATTTTATTTTGCTAGTATTTGATATAGCTAGCAAATCTTGTACACAACAAAAGTGCATACGCGGAAGTTTTCATCTAGCTAATTGCCATAGTCTACTCCTGTGACTGTTATTATAGCACCTGATCCCAACAATCTCGCATTTCAATGGCGTATACAATATACCTGTTATGATTGTTTGGGTTAAATGTAAAAGCAACATTCCCTAGTGGGGGTTGAGCGCCTTGAAGATCAACAAGGTAGAGGACGTCCATCCATGATAATCAGCATTTGTAAATAATAGTCTAGGATGACACTGCAGAAGCTCACAGTCTTGGTATTTGAAACTTTACCATGTCCTCTATATTCTTCTGAAAGTTCCCTCACCGACTATCACTTCTTCAAGCAACTAGACACTTTTTACGGCAAAAGACTTTCCATTCCAAAACCGAGGTCGAAATTAAATTCAAGGATTTCTTGGCATCATAACCTTTGGATTTTTATCGAAGAGGCATATTAAATGATTAAACCTTTCTATAAGTTCAGTTTTTCAAGAATATAGCCTTGCTTTTAAAATCATTGATTCTTTTCCGAAAAACGTATTGGCAGCAACGTAGTGGGAAGAAAGCAAAGGACAACAACTAAAATGATTAGAAGAGGTAATCCTTTATTGAATAATCTGTCGAAATATCATCCTTCAGAATCACTTTAAAACTATACCTACTGCATCAAGTTACTTTTAACTCCTCGACAAGTTATATTGTTTTCTTAACCCAGTAAGAGTAATTAATAGCATAATAGAAATTATTCCTAACACCTAAATATATAATTTGTACATCATGATAAATTATTTTGTATATTATTTTATTTGTCTCATAAATGTATTTCTATAATTAAAAGAATTATTATTTTCCTTTGTAATAAATGAATTACCATAATGAATATGTAGAAATTTTACAATACAAAAATACAGGTAATATCGAAGTCGGATATGAAGAAGCTAATTAGCTGATTATCATTATCTTTTTTATTGTACATTACATAACCTTGTCTACGTCACATCAGCACACCACCTTTCACTGAAACAAACTCCTTCCCTTATACACAAACACGAAATAACTGGAGCTGCTTGAAACAAACATAGTTACCGGTCCTGAAGATATCCTTTCTATCAGACACGAGTGCTACGCCACATATATTTATTTGTATACTCACATATTTGAAGCAACATTTCAATATGTGCCATGCCAAAACAGAAAAGACATAAAATAATGGCTGAAAAAAAGTGTGGTCCTATTGTTCTTATTTCTAATGTTTTAAGGATAATGGAGGGAACCATTATAAATGACGTTCACCCTCGCCATGAAAAGTTCGTTCGCTTTAGGTATCATCAGAACGGATAGGGCCAGGTCCATACATAACTTTCTCGTACATGCCAGTTGGCTCTTGTTTTGCAGTATTTCTTTGGAAAATATATCGATGATCAAAATATTGAAAGCGTTTGACTGTGTGTGGCATATAAATTTCAATTCAAAAATTCTTTATACAAGAATCCATCTACTTCTTATCACTAGAATATGCATTTCCCTATCAGATTACACCATCGTGTGATATGTTGGCAGTGCTACTTCTACCTGACAAGAAATCATACTTTGCTTTCTTTAGGTTTCAGTTTGGCTTCCACATGCTTTTTTTAAACGCATCAGTAATCTACTTCCCTTTCTCTACATTCGAAAAACACACGCTCCTATGCACCTGATAAGACGCTTCAGTGCTTTCTAAATTTCCCTGACCACGCACGAACCTCGTACATCATACATCAGAGCCGCATTGATTCCATAAAATTTGCTTGCTCCTTGGAATCACACTAACCTTGTCTTTTTTAGCATAAAAAATACAAAGAAAAAACAAAAAATGTTACGGTTCTAAATATATAACGAAGACAAAGCCACACCAAACACACATGCGCAATATAATGATGTGTAGCACTGAATTAGAAACCTCATATTTACTATAATGTTAGGGCTGAATACCAACGAGGCTCTCTTGTAGTGAAATCTGATTCTTGGTATAGAAAGGGCCACATCCTAAAGTGTAAACCTTTTCATCAGCCTGACGACATTTCAGCTCTCAAAAACTGTCCTCACTCAACGAGGCTTAATTCAGACATAGAATGGAATACTGCACTCCGATCTGCGGCTGTGCTGCTACGCGCAATGATATCTTAGCCAGAATCCAGGGAATAGGAACTTGACTGCTTTGCATAAAGTGACTAACGCGCACATTCAAATCTTTAGTCTACAGAAGTAGTTTCCACTCTGTCTCCTTTAATTCACCGCCATAATAGACTGAGCTAACTTTTCCGATATTCTCTACCATCCAGGTACTCCCGAACTGCTTGTCTCTCTACATTTCGCGCACTAATAGTATACCCCAAAATTCTAGTTCTTTCTATATCGAACATATCTGTCTGAAAATATCTCCCTGCTAACGTCTTATATGCTGATGTACCAAGTAACCTTTTAATCAGTATATTTACGGCATTAGCCTTACCGCTCTTGTAGGACCTGCAGTGGTCATAGCAGTGCCTCTTCATTCAAGTAAAACGTATAATATTCCTATTCTGAACGGGAATAGCACATTATCCCAAAATGTTCAATATAACACAGACGTATAAGTTACTAAGATATGAACTTCTTTGGTCATGCACATTATGTTCTTGTCGACTTCCATGTTATAAACTTATTATTTGCTTTTTAAAGTATGTGTATAATTACGTATATCTCTCCATGATTCAACTTACAAAAGATAAACTACATACCTTTCAGACGCCAACTGTGATGTTTTCGTTAGTATATTAACTGACAGCTTGCAGTCGGATTATATTTACCTGTGATTAATGGAGCAATTTGCAGGCGTTGCACAATTCGTTGCAACAGAGAAGAAAATTATATAAATAATTATATATCGTGTGTACTGTTGTTTAAAATCATTGCACATCCGAAATGCGCAATGTTCACTTCTAATGATGTGCAATGTTTGATGGGAGGAGAGCTCCCGGTTATTTAAAATGTAAACATTTCAAATGTCTAAGTTACTGAAGGTAACATGAGTATACTTAACTTCGTTCGAAATTCTGCACATCTAAATTTCACTCAATCACTGAATCTGTGGTTACTAACTAAGCCTGGAAGTGAAATATATTCAACGAATATATAAATATATTCGATGATTATTTTCTTTCTTCTTTTATTTCTCCCGAAGAAAGAAACTACAAAGCTGATTATTTACTTTAGGATGA
This sequence comes from Octopus bimaculoides, assembly GCF_001194135.2. Classification (NCBI taxonomy): domain Eukaryota; kingdom Metazoa; phylum Mollusca; class Cephalopoda; order Octopoda; family Octopodidae; genus Octopus; species Octopus bimaculoides. The sequence continues at coordinate 23,154,704 of NC_068993.1, forward strand.
TAATGTGTTACGGAATCTCATTGGAAGTAAAATAACATAATCTAAGCAATAAGCCTTTTTCTAAGCAGAATAAGTCACATTGGAATATAACGCTGGTCCTGTCTGTTGTGCGTTAAACGAAAATATTCAGAGATACACAAATATGTTTACATTAGTTTTCTTCAGTTTCTTCTTAAGGTATGACTGCTAGTATTTGCCTCGTGAATATATTCCGTTTTCAACTGAGGAAATGATGGCTATGCAGTAATATTAGTGTCTACTCTAAACAAATTTAATTGAAATAATGTTCAGAGTGAATCAGTTGTTTACGTACCTATACATACACACCAACACATACGTAAATATATATATATATATATATATATATATATATA
>NC_068993.1:23155245-23168942 GCF_001194135.2 Octopus bimaculoides
ATATATATATATATATATACATGTACCTATCACTATACATACAAACACGCATGTATAAATATGTAGGTATTAATGTGGGAAAACTGCAATATGCTTACAAATAGACTCAAAAATAATTTGAAGTAAAGAAACGAACAAGTATCAAAATTATTTCATTGATTTGATTTTGCTTTTTATAAATTCAGGTAACATAAATTCTAAAACGCACCAAATATTGTATTTTATCTATTTATTTCACAAATATTTCGGCCCAGGAATGCAGAAATATATTGAAAGAAATGACGCATTCGTGTTTTTGATATTCTTGCGAACATTGAACTGAAATCACTAAAATAAGGTTATGTCAAACTATCTCTAATCTGGTTACATGATTGCATCTATGTCATTCTGTAGATAATTGGAGGAGCAACGAATTCATTTATATGGGTTTTTTGATAACTGAAAACACATAAGATTATCAACTTCAATTTATTTAAGAGTTAACTCGTATTTATGCTCAGCATATGCAGAGTACATAAGCGTATTTGTTGTACGTCGGGATCATAAAGCTACACGTACCCCTTCTAACAGGTCCTCGTATATATCAAAAAGAGACTGAAACTCAAATAGGACTGGGGGAAGAAGGCCAGCTAGGTGACTAACAGATTCCACAACATACTAACAAATACAGACATACCTTGTTTGCAATTAGATGTTATGCCTCCGTTCTCATCTCATTCACTTTGTAATTAAAGTTCAGTTATGTACACTATATTATAAACATTTTGGAATAACCATCTGCATGACTCGTTTTTCAAACATAGTCTCATATGGTTCAATTTCAAATTAAAAATCATCAATATCTACTATTTTGTCGTCCACAGAAAATCTGGAATTCCCAACTTGAGAGAAAACAGAAATTTGACATCCCATTCAACGTCCAGTAACTAGTTTTTGCTTCTATGTTTATATGAATAAAGCACAACAAATAAGAAACATTACTTATTAACATTAGTGTATCTACACTTACAATATATCACCTTGTTTATATTTCTCGAAAAGTTATGCGTTTGAAGTGTAGTAAATTAATATTTTTCTCTCTTCGCAATCTAACAAATATTCACACGCAAATAAACCTACAAAGTATACATATACATAGATACAGACATACATGAATGTGTTTGTGCCTGCTTATGTACGTAGAAAGCTATCTATCTATCTATCTATCTATCTATCTATCTATCTATCTATCTATCTATCTATCTATCTATTCCTCTATCTATATCTATTGGCTAGCTTTTTCTCAGTATCTTAATAAAAGCACTGGTATCTGCAAAATTGAGCAGTATGAGAGGTATGCTATTGCTATGGTGAAACTGCTATGATATTTTGCATCTTTGTCTGAAGAGGAAACTCAGCTGCGAATATTCCGTCTATCGTGTCGTCTAAATCCGCGTCCGTTTAGCTTTCGTCTACTTCCCTGTTTACTCTGCTTTCATTTAACCTTTTTCCTTGCCGTATTCTTTTTGTTCAACTCCTGATACATCAATGTAGCGCAATGCACATCGTTTGTTTACTGTATTGTAAAAACTATTCCTTGAATATTCTTGTGCCAGCCTTAACCTTATCTCCACTATTACTCTATATTTTTATCCACGCTTTCTCTCCCCTTCTCCCTTTCATTTTCCTTCTCTCTCTCTCCCCCGCTCTCTGTCTGTGCTTCCCTATCTTTCCCTCTTACTCTATCTTTTTCCACCCCTAATCTTGCTCTCTCTTTCTCCATTCATACCGTCTCTTTCCGTCCTCGCTTTTCTCCCTTGCACCTTTCGCTCTTTCGCTCTTTCTTACTCTATACCTTCGTTCCCTCCCCCCTCTCTCTCTCTCTCTCTGTCATTTCCCCTCTCTTTCTCTGCTCCTTCGTTCTTCCTCAGTCATTTCCCCCTCTATCATGTTCTCAACACTTCCTCTTCCATACCACGTGACTGGTGATCGTTAAAAGCGGTGTCATTGTTTTTCGCCTTACCTTTGAGCAGACTGGTAACACTGGCCTCGGCCCTGCTAAGTCCGTCCTGTCCTCTAGGACTTACTCTATTTCCTGTTTGCGCAACCCCACTCAGTTCGTTCAACAGCTGGAAAGCACTGGCTCCTGCAAAATTAAGCAGTGTCAAAGGTAACTGGAGTGAAACTGCTATGGTATTTTGTGTCTTTGACTGTTGTGGAAAACTCAACCGAAAATATTCCGTGTAACGTGTTGTCTAATTTCCCGTCCGTTTAATTTTCACCTACTGTCTCGTTTACTCTGCTTTAGTCTAACTTTTCAAAACACAGACATATATATGCTAATAAGAATGGACGATAGCAATTATTTCATATTCCGAAGTGCTGAGGAATTGTTGCTTTCGATTCTTGCTAATAAACGTAACAGTTATACCGTAAGAAGAATATTTAGGTTCCAGTCATATAAAATTACCAATAATGCACATTCTAGCCTTCATTGCATTAAACTGAATGTGTACAAGATGTATTTCATGCCGTCATATTTTGCAGCTATAAATTTATTCATCAATAACGAGTTTGTATATAGCATACTTTAATCCAAAGATTGATTACACCTAATTTAGGTTTGCTAATTTAATTATTTCAAATTATAGTTTCCTCTGTCTTACTTGAAATTAAGGAATATTACTTAATTATATTCTAATAGGTTTCTAATATATTTGAATTATTTTCATTACTATTTTTGAGATATTAATTTTATTAATTCTTTACAAATTTTCAAATCGTACAATATATGAACTCTCTTAAAATAGCATGCATGCAAAATACTGTGCAATTATACTCTCCATATTCAAATGAAAAAAATTCATATTGGATGTTAATTTTTAACAGACATAAATATGAATACATGCATTCGAGCATCACAAATTTTGGCTTTTAGTACGTTTCCGTCGTACCGAAAATGCTCGCAGGAAAATAATGATTATATATCTTTCTTCCTCTCACTCTGTCTGTCTGTCTCTCTCACTCTCACTCTCTCTCTCTATCTCTCTCTCTCTCTCTCTCTCTCTCTTTCTCTCTCTCTCTCTCTCACACACACACACACATAGAGACACACAGTGTAGTAAGTTTATTGAATTAGAAAACATGGTATATATGTTATGCGTTCCTGGTTTTCCGTTGTTACACTCCGAAATTATTTGGGAAATCATTATGAAAGCAATGTTTTATGCCAATGTCAATTGTTATCAGGTAGCTATGACGAAGATATGATCACATGCCTTACGGTTAGCCTTGATGATGTAGTCTTATAGCCAGAAGTGTTCTAGCACTAAATTGTATAGAAAATTTAAGGCGTTTATATAAATCTGAAAGATAATGTTCTTTTGTTACCTATTGGAGTGTGTATATACTATGTACGTGCATACATATGTGCGTGCATTTGTCTGCATGCATGCGTGTGAATCTTTGGAGGTTTGATTAGAAGGGGCAAAAAAGAGAAAACAAAGGAAAGAAGACGAGAGAATGAAAAAACAGAAAAACAGAAAAAAGGGCTGGAGACAAACAGAACATAATTAAGAAACAAAGAAAGAAAGATAAAAAAGAGGGGAAGGTTTATTTTTGAGATGGTTTCTCTTGTATTTGTAATTGTCAGTTGCTACACAGTTGTTTGATGAAAATGTCAACTATGTTTTAGTTATTGTTGTGAAGGCATTCTCCCATCTCTCTCTTCCTCTTTCTCTCTCTCTTTCTCAGTTGTAATGTAGATTCCTCCCACTGATGTGATATGTGACTGCCGTTGTACTATAGTTGCTGTTTTACTCTAGTATCCAGAATAGTTACTAGTCATCGGATACCGTTGTATTTCTTCGTGCCGGAATAGTAATCCGCTAACTTCTGTATACTATCATGGATAACTCCACAAGACACCACGTAGAACTGTCAACTCTGACGTCTTCGGCTCTCGACCCTCTCTTGACGACCGGCTACTAGTCTATTTATAATGTCCCTCTCGTAACACTTTTTTTACCGGAAGGGGTATACAGTTTTACTATATAACATCTCCCTTTGTAATAATTTTATTCAACAATGAATTTCTGTTATTCACTCCACCTCCTCATTATTTTTATATATATACTCAATATCTTTTCTTCTTATGGCCTACTTTTAGGAATTCAGTATTCTTACTTTTCCTTGTATGTGTGGTTTTGATTTCTTGTAACTGTGTTGGAACCTGAAAAGTGTCATATAGCCAGTGCATCGGTATTTCTACTTTTGTTGGTTCTTTTTCTATGACCCTTTCCTTAAACTGATTTCTATGTTCCCTTTCCATTCTATTTCTGTTTCTTACACCATACATCATTCTTCCTATATATGTTACAATTTCTCCGTCTTCCCAGTATTGCTTGCCATTCTTACATATATTTTATCACCAATACTAAAGAATTTTGATATGTCTTTCCTAGCACGTATTTTTTCTTTACTGGTAACAGTTTAACAAACACTGACTTCACCTTTCTGGCAAACATTAATTCTGCTGGTGAACTTCCTTCTGGCGCATTTCGGTTCGGAGTTACCCTGTACAGCCTTAAGAATTGTTGCATCACGACCTCATTCGTGGTTTCTTTATTAGCTTTCTTTAAAGTTCTCTTAAAATTGTCCAGGAACCGTTCGGTCCTTCCATTCGATCTAGGGTCATACGGTGCTATAGCTTTATGTTCTAACGTTAGCATCTCACAGAATCTTTTAAACTCACAGGATACAAACCGTGATCCGTTATCAGAGACAATTATATCCAGTACACTAAATCTCGCGAAAGATTTATTATCTATGATAAGATTTATTATTAAGAAGTTTATCATCGTACATGATGTCGGTCGTTTACGCCTCGCGACCTCAGGCCATTTTGAATAGCTGGCCATTTACCGGGCCTGCAAAATCGATATGCAATCGTGACCATGTTATTTTCCCTTACAGCCTAGGTTCACATTTTCTAGCACGTAGTTTCGATGTCAGCACACAGCCTCTGCTGCCTTTTACCAGGTTTTCAACTCAATTGTCCATGCTTGGCCAGTATACGAAACTTCATCAGTGCTTTCATTCTAGAGATGCCTGGCTGTCCTGCATGAAACTCTTTTAGCATTGTCTTCTGTAATGTCTGTAGCATGACCACCGTCTAGGCATACACCATCACATATAGAGTACAGGCTCACATTTTGGCGGTTCTTTGCATCATGCCTTTCTTTATTTCCTTTTCTTAACCACATTTTTCTTTATTTGTCATTAATAAATTGGTCATTTCTCGCATGTCTTTTTATTTATCGAAAGTTACTGGACGTTCACGCATGATATTCCACATCACTTTATTTTTTGTTTCCGCTTCCGTTTTTAGCGCTGCTATCACCGTGTCTTCCAGCAGTTCGTTATTTCTCGAAATTAACCTAGACAGACCATCGGAATGCCCCAACGTTTTTGAAGGCAGATATTTCATTTTATAATCGTAGTTTAATAGAATGGTACCCCACCGCTACAGTCTGTTTGCCGTATGTGTCGGGATTCCTTTCCTGGATCCATATATCGATATTAGACGTCTATGGCTCGTTTTCCACCAAAAAACACCTGCCGTGAATGAACCTGTGGAAATTTTTCACGTCAAATATAATAGTCAACGCCTCTTCTTCAATCTGGATATAGTTCTTTTCCACTGGAAATAGTGTCCTTGGTGTGTGAGCTATGGCCTTTCCCCTGCCATCGTATCATCGTAGGTGCACAACTCCTATCCGATGCACGCTAGCATCTGTAGCTAGTGTTGTCTCTAACTATCAGTCTAAATACAATTCTGAAGTTAACACATCTTTTAAGTCGTTAAATGCTTTCTAGCATTCCTCTGTCCCATTCAGTGATGCATTTACCTTATGTATATTTGGGATATACACTTAGTAATAGGGGCAGCACATTTTGTATTGAGGTCACCCTTGATAGGTGCGAACCGCGTCCACTTTTGTCCATTACCTGACCAAGATATATTATTTTTTTCCATAAAAGAGTTGCATTTTCCTTCTTTCAGTTTTAGCCCATATTCACTTATTCTCTTGAATACTTTGTCTGTATTTGTCGTGTTGCACCTGAGATTTGCTCCTTATCAAAATTTCATCGAGGTATGGATAGCGAAGTCATAATCACTTTACATCGCATCCATTATTTGTTAGAAAATGGTGGGTACTAATTTTACTCCAAACGGCAGTCGTTTGAACTTGTGTAATCCACGGTACGTGTTGATTCTTAGTAGATTTGCGTAGTCTTCTTCTAACTGAATTTGAAGGTACGCCTCTGAGAGATCTAACTCCGAGACAACTTTCCCTCACTTTAGTTTATCAAATACTTCTTCTGGTCTTGGTAGTAGGTAATTGTGTGTGAGTAAACAGTCGTTTAATCCGGTTGAGAAGTCTGCGCACACTCTTAGTTCGTATTATTTTATTTTACGCAAACTGTCAGTGCTGCCCAGCCTGCATGGTTAATCTTTTAAATTATATTCAGTCTTTCCAGCCTCTCTAGTTCTTTATTGACCAGTTCATCGACCTCCGTTTGCGTTATTGTACGAAACGCTTTGACACAAAGTAAGAAAATTAACATACTTATGGCAGACGTAGTTAGGATAATGAACAACGTATCCCAACTATGGGAACCCTATGAAACGAAAAAACATATACAGAACTTCATGCACCGCATGCATTTCTCTGGATATGATCAGAAAGATAGGGTTAGAGTATACAGGGGTGCTAGAAAGAAATTAGATAACATATATAATGATACCAGTGATACCTTTCCTAAATATAGAAACAAAGACCGGAATAGGATACAAAGAACTTGTGACAAAGCAAACAGAGTGAAAACGTGGTATAAAACCGACACATATCAAGGAGTGATGTTTGTAGAGGCCACAGCCCATGGAGAACTAGCACGTAGATTTAGGAAAGCTCTGAAGGAGACCAAACTCAACATTAAGATTGTTGAAATTCCAGGAACTCTTTCAGATCACAACTATGTAGGACGTGCCCCTTTGAGAATACCATATGCACCAATGACAATCGTATGGTATGTAGTATTAGCCCTGGCATTAACTGTAAAACTAGATATGTAGTCTACAGCATAAGATGCATAGACGGTGCTTGTAAAGACATGAACATGACATACATAGGGGAGACATCTAAGAGCAAAGTTTCCGATTTAGATTCCAGGCAGTGACCTGAATAATAACAATAATAATAACAACAATAATAATAATAATAATAATAATAATAATAATAATAATAATAATAATCGGAAAATACCTTAGGAATGAGAACCCAGGTTCAAAACTTCCCCAAGACACTTGATAAAGGCTGGCGGGTATATCAGTCGAAACGTTGTGTTAACAACAAACAACATGAGGGAAAATATCCGTCAAAAGTAATTAATCTTAATAATGTAAATAATGTGTGTGTCTATCATCATTGGGTAAGTTATTAAAGATGCACACATCTACATATATATTTACACATGTGACAGTATGTTATTAAATACACACATATATCTACACGTACATATCCATATCTAACGACTGACGGCGACAACGACGTCACATGTGAATGTGTGTGTGTAAGTGTGAGTTTATATATGTCTCTCAGTATGTTTGTGTCTTTCCTCGTGAGATACGTTATTGAAGGGCTGGTCAGTGTCAATACGAAATTTTATTTTCCTTCCGGTTATTTTCATTTCGATTAAAACATAGATAATCTCAGTTGTCAGCAGGGCACTTTATACCACAACGAAACGACATCACATTTTGTCTATGACTGTGTATCTATCTGTGTGTGTATGTATGTAAATGTATGAGTGGGTATATGTTTCATAGTGTGTGCATTTCCTCGTTACGTACGCTTTTGAAGATACACACATCTCATATACATATACACATGTAATGATACCTTATTAACTACACACACACCTACACATACATATACATATGTAACGACTGACATGTGTGAATGCATGTCTCTGCGTGGCTATCTTAGTATATATATGCGAGTGTATGCCAAGAACATTTTAGACGACAGCGTCACATTTTGTATATGAGTGTATATCTGTCTGTGAGTGTATTAGTGTGTATGTGTCTGAGGGTGTGTTTCCGCGTTACGTACGTTATTAAACATACACATCAACACATACATATACACATGTGACAACTGACAATCCTGAATGTACATATGTGAGTGCTAGAGGTGAAACTCTTGAAAATAAAACAATGAGATGACTAGGTCCAAGATATTTATTAAAATACACATTTACTCTTCCGTTACCAGTTAAAATTTATCGCAGCAATTGCAAGTTTGCAAGGTATTTAGAGTTTCCCTTACATTAAGAAAGTTATCGTATATATATATATATATATATATTGTTTGTCTCTCTGTAATAATTATCGTTCATTTGCTTAAATTTCGTTAATTTACGCTGTATACAAAGTACTACGTAGTAAGCCATTCTGCTTTATTTTTTCAAGTAATTGATTCCTACATATTCTCATGTGACTGCATAGGCTATCTTGATGTTTCTTATTCTACAGCGACACCTGAAATCCAATGTGAACCCTTCACCTTCTGCTTCATTTCAGCAGTTCACTTCCCCGTTGCCACCTCTCATAGCAGTATATTTCTGGAATGTTGCCATTTACATACAATATCTCCATTACACCTGCATTCATTTGCCTCTTAACCATACGATGTGTCGTGTTAGGCGCAGCGCTTACCGCCTTCAAGGCGAGTACATCCATTGAGAGCTTTTCGGAGCGTTAAAGAATTACATGCTCCACCACTCCTAATTTTTTATGATAGGTTAGGACCTGGAAGGTTCCCAACGGACGTATTACATGTCACTTAGTCGAATTAGACGATCATTTACTCCACGAATAGTTTGTGGAGTAAGAAGTTCTATAATGCCCATCATTCCAATTATGTTTATTGTTCTTGGTGTTTTTATTACTATTTCAATTATTAATAATTATTTGTATGTTATATAATATGAGACATGGGTCGCGGTAATGTAAGAAATATCTATTACTGTCTAAATATAGCAATCAAATTAAATGGGAAATTTGTTTATAACAAGTTAAATATATTAACAAAAGGCATTACAGATGACGTGACGGGTAGTAGAGTATATCCTGAAGGATAAGATTATATGATATATATTCTTTCATGCAGGAGATGTTAAATGATTTCAGATCACTCTGTTATACCTAACCTCAAAAATTGATATAAATTCACAATTCAAATATGCATAATTGTGGTTGAACCTAGCAATATTACCGGATAGAAACACGTCTAGTAATCCTGGAACGAACATCGTAAATATTTACAATATAAGAAGCTTAAAATTAACATAAGCTTAATCAGAAAAAGGGAAGATATGAAAACAAAAATTGATCCTCGGATTGGAATTCTGGTCCGGATATTTGAAATCGAAGAAGTGTAAACGGAAATAAAGGTGCTCATTTAACAACATTAAAATAATATAATCATGCCTGGAAATATATGCAGATATCTAAATATATTTTGTATTTCTCTTTTTGTCTGTTGTACGATATGGTTGCTTTCGAATGAGAGAAAAATTCAAATTACAAACAACAAAAGTGACTATAATTTATCGATTTAGACTGTGATGAGTGGCGAAATTTCCTTGGAACAACAAATGAAAATAAAGATAAGAAAGACTTAAAACAGCAAAACAATCACGAGAAACGAATTAGATAGCATGATCTAAGAGGAGAAATGTGATAGCAATTGGGGAAAAAGATAAAACAATATTTGGAAATTAACATTAAGACTGAAAAAGAACAAGAGAATTGTTAGACTACTTAACAGTTAAAACAGAGAGATAGTATTGAATTGATTTTTTCCCGAGCAATGTTTGATATTGCCTGTTTCATCTTCTAACTAATTTTGATTATTATCCAAGTATTGTGTGTTGCTAAATAAGTTGTTGCATCTCACAAATTATATACTGCTCCAGGTTTATGACACCGTTCATCAATCATTAAAGCAAATTCGGAATATTTATGACATCTGTAGTTCAGAAACCTAGATTTATGACATGAAGATCTTATAAATCAACTGCTCCGTATATTCTATATGGCTACTACATTAAACATATTTTCAGTCTTTGATGGTATCTGTCAATGATTCTATATATCAAGCAATTGGACAATAACGAAACACTAACTTTATATTGAATCTGACCCTGTGTATTTGTCCTTCTGCAATAAATAGATATGTGTGCTGCTCTCCACATACAGACCTGACGATAAATTCTGTATATCATAACAGTCTTCTAGAAAAGCCAATCAAATTTACTTTAAATCATAAAACACTATTTTCATGATCAGAGTCGCATAATGAACAAGTTCATCTAGGATGCACCATTTCAGAAGTACTAAGGGTAGGAGCATAATTTAAAGTTTTTGTTTATCAGATGCATATATTATCCATACATACTTAGAGGTAAACTACTACATCATTGATAAAAGAAACTATACTTACACACTAAATATAATTATAAATGTAATAAGCATGACAATGCTGCAATGATGCGAAATGTTTAGCACGTTCTGGACTTCTGGATACTGTTCCTGCTTATATTTCAAGCGATTCATAAGCTCCCACGAGGCCACAACGTATAAAACATATGAATATTGAAATTCCTCATTTACTTTTTTGCCTGTATGTAAGTTTGTCAACCATTTAATTTTCCGTTTACTTTTAAATATTTTAAAGAAGACACGAATATTCCCCTGAAGGTATTAATGAGAATGAAATGTAATATAGTTTCCGATTTTAAGTAATGCTTTAGTTACACAATTTTACTTAGTTTAATAGCGTATGAAATCAATAAAGAGCAAAGCTATTTCTATATGCAACAGTTGATCAAAGAATACTCGGACATTGGATCTAAATGATTTCTACAAAATCGCTGATATTTTGTTGAAGATAACGCTCTGTTACAGAATAGGTCATACTGCTATATACAAGAAAAACCTACTATAGCAATATTAAATATTTTTATTCTAATGCTCCTTTCACCAAGTTGGCATGTCGCTGTTATTTGAAAATTTTGAATAGAATTGATTGTTACCATATCATATATATTTATACATAGCAATAATTTTGATATTTGATTAAATAGTCCTTCTACATTTACAGAAATGTTTTTGAATTATGATATAAATGCTAACATTAGGACATATAAATAATAATTATATTAAATAAGTCTAGTAACCAGCCCCTCTCATTGAAAATAATACGATGAAATTATTGACTTTTAATAAAAATAGAATTAATGTTTTGATGTATAAGTCGGTTATTAAGTAACAGTATAAAGAACAAATGTAGGCACTTCATAAATGCATAAACGTAACTGGCATGTATACTGACATTTCTGAGTAAATGTTCTTACATAAAGTGAATTGGGAAAAGATTGGTTTCAACATGCAAGCGACGGCAATAAATATTAAGGAAACTTGGGTTGCAACGTGGTCGTTTTGTCAGTTATTAGTAGAGGTAAGATTTCTTGAATGAAATACAATCTTCTTGAAAGACTTAACTAGAATGTGTTGACTAAGATACAATGTCCCGAATATATAAGATGAAAGATTATAATTGATATATCACAAGTATTCTAGGATATTTCCCTCAATAAGCAAAAAGAAAAAAAATACAAAAATTCGACTTGGAAATAAAATCTTGAGTGGTGTCCGTATAGAGGGAAAACGTCCTATGCTTTTTGTATTTGTTTAGGATATGTAAAACTGGATTTCAATCATTTTGCTGCCTTTTCTATCTTTCATAGAGTTTGCACCTACAAATTTCAAATATGTTTGATGATCTGTCTCAAAATTCTTTTAATGTACGTTTCAGGCGCTCAGTATTATTATACAAAGTAACTTTCGCGGTTCAGATTAGGCTTATAGAGGGAAGTATATTTTGTTTAAAAAATAACTAGAACATCTATTTTGAAATATTAATGAATTTTAGGGACGTGGGATTTCGTTATGTAACCATAATAACCATAATCTACTATAACACGATATTGGTTAACAAAATCACGTATTAGAAATTACCTAGGACGTCAAAATCCTAATTTATATTTTCTTTAGTGTCTTTAATTTCTTTCTGTTAAAAAAAAAACAACTTGAAACCGTTTGATGATTTACTATCGAAAATAATAGCCAAGTAACTATGTGACTTTCTCTTGCAGCGTTTGCACACTCTGTGATTAAACATATGCAGTATAGACGATGTCATTAAAAAATAATGTTTCAAATTAGCAGCAAGGCTCTGTATTTTAAAAGTATAAAAATACGACATAAAAAACCTTGTTTAATTTTCTGAAGATACTCAAAGCATAAACAGAATGAAATAGTTCCAGTCAAGGATTGAAATTGTGCAGCGATTTCTTTTCTAAACCTGTTTAGATTTTACCGCGAATGTTGTCAAATACACAGATACGTTCCAATTTTTATAAATAGGAATTAATAAGTTCATTCAATTTAAAAAATTATGTAAGTAGAAAAGTCAGTTACCTAAAAATATCATATCAATGAAATTATAAGAAAGAAATTTATATCTCACTTAAGTGTTGACATAGCCGAAGTAATCAGTTTAGAAATGAAATAGAAGCTTCTAAATCGATGTCCCGGTTGCAAATGCATATCTAACTGTAGACCTGTAAATTTCTTTTTACTTCATGGTTTATATTGGTTTGAAATTTTGGCACAAGACCAGTAATCACGGGATGGGCGGTGCATAAGTGGATTACATCGAAACCGGTGCTCAACGGGTAATTTTATCGTCTCCTAATGCCGAAGTGAAAATCGACCTCGGTCGAATTTGAGCCCAAAATGTAATGACGGACTAAGTACCGCTAAACTCATTTCCCAACAAGCTAACAATTCTGCCTGCTCACCGCCAACAGCACGGCTAATATTACACAGTCAGAGTGAAAGTAAATAGCTTGCATATTAAGAGGAGTTCTAATAGTTATTAAAGGTCTTTCAAAATTAACAAACTTTCGAATATTTATACCGGAGAACAGTAGAAAAAACACCAAGGAAGTACTATGACAAAATTATTGTAAGCCTACCTACCTCTGACCCAAGTAAATGCAACAAAGTCTATGATTCACACTATTAGCATCCATGCCCGTCGCATCGTATTAAAATATCTATTGTTACTAAATGTACGTGTAACGTTCTTAACACGCTGAAGTAAAACTCCTATTATGTAATTATGGTCATGAACATAAAACAACCTAAGAACAAATGCCAAATATTAAATGTTAAGTTGAAATAAGATCTTACAAATTCAAGTCTGCATCTAAGGAAATAATATCTCGTTTCAATTATGTTATAATGAGTAAAACTACAAAACGTTTAAGTTAAAGTCGCAAGTGTATTGTTTTGAGGTTACTCATAATCATTTCATTGAAAATTTAGTATTCTTTCATAAACCAGCGAATCACAGAGCGATTACTAATCTCTGAACTGAAAGGACAGTTTATCTATCTATCAATCTATCTATCTATCTATCTATCTATCTATCTATCTATCTATCTATCTATCTATCTATCTATCTCTCTCTCTCTCTCTCTCTCTCTCTCTCTCTCTCTATATATATATATATATATATATA
>NC_068993.1:23169062-23174583 GCF_001194135.2 Octopus bimaculoides
TGTGTGTGTGTGTGTGTGTGTGTGTGTGTGTGTGTGTGTGTGTGTGTGTGTGTGTGTGTGTGTGTGTGTATGTGCATATATATACCCTATATAGGAATTCATTTATAATTGTTATTATTCCAACAGTGCAGTGAAAATCATTTATTATAGTTTTGGTGAGAGATCAAATTTCTTTAGATATTGTTATGAATGTCAAAGTTCACAGATTACCACGCAGATATTGAAACGGAATATTTTTCATGTTACTATATGAGTTTATCTGTGTATCTGTGTGTCTGTGCATGAGTGTTTGCATGTGTGTTTATGTGGGCGTGTGTGAGTGCGCGCGCGTATGTGCGTGCGTATGTGTGTGTGTGTGTATACATTCTATTTTGAAAAATTGTATAAGTCACATTCTGAGAATCCTCACACACAAGAAAAGACATTTGATCTTCTAATGACAGATATTTCTTGTTCTTTCCTATGATCCCTTTGTCTACTGAAGCTACTTATCAATCACTTGTCAAATATCGACTTAAAATTCGAAGCTTCTTCGGCTATTTTAATACACAAAATTAGAAACAAAAAGAAGCAAATATAATAAATAAAGTAACAGATAATTACATGTATAAATTGCAGTACCGATTTGAATTATCGTGGTTTTACATTTCTCGTATTCTTTAACAATATCCTCCATACTCGTTTACTGTGTGTGCATTACTCTATCACTTTTACTGCTCTGGTGCAAAACTGAATTTATCAACATCTTTCGCCCATACTCTATTAGCCGCTGTGAAATTCTTTGTAACAAAAATACCGAGTTAATATATTTCAATTCCATGCACATCTATAAAAATCTCCATGTTTCCAACCATGCATTCACTAGTTTGCATATGTATTAGCTGCAATTCATTGTTCGTGTTTACATCTTCTCTTGAAAGTGATGATTTATATTATTAACATACTAGTTGTTTATGTGCAGTCTTACATTCCGTTCTTTAACGTATTTTATATGTAATCGTTGTATGGTTTCTGTTGCTTCCATCTTTATTTGAAAAGCGCTGCAACACAGATTCCGTTTCATTGATTTCTCAACATGTTCCTAACAGGTTTTACTTTTTTTGTTCAAATAGTTTCAGTTATGCATTAGTTTTGTTGCGTTCATCTTCTGATATTCTATCATTAGAACTATTTCCATTCATTAACCTAAGACAGCCTTCACAGAAGTTTAAAATTTCCTTAAGCAAAAAAAAGTTTCTAAAAGGAATTGGCAAACAATGTTACAATGTTCAATGAATCAATGAAAGTTCCTGTTAAGATAATTTACACGTAGAAAATTTTTCATGAGTAAACACGTAGTTCTTTTAGTATAAATAATTGACCTACGTTATACGAGTTTATACCACACTTATATACGTGTACGCATGTATGCATACTTATACATGTATATTTGCACAGGTGTGTGCATATAGGTACATATATACATACACACACATATATATATGCAAATGCATTTATACTACATGTATATGTGTATATGTATGCACAAATAGACACACTCACACGCAATACACGAACACACACATATAAATACATATATGCATATATATACACACATAAATATCAGTGCATACAGATATACAAATATATGCGTTTGTGAGTATTTATTGTTATTAATGCTTACACCACTACTTACATTTGTATAGGTTTGGAAGCGTACATGTCTGCTTGTATGTGTAGGCACTGCGTTAAATATATGAATACACGGACGCTTCGAAGAGATACAATTGCAAGAAATACATTGAATTTTCATATCATGCGATTTGATTTTGTTAGATTTCTTGCCTGTAACTTTGTTATACTTAATGTAGTTTATAGAGTATAAGCGTGTAACATATAATGTTAGAGACTAGTCGGTGATGGTAATAGACTATGAGACTAGTCCGTGATGGTAATAGAAAGCAGCATAACAAAACCATAACTTGCATAGATAGGTTTCGTATCTTTACTTGCATAGATCAATTCCCATTCAAAACGTGCTACATGTTTCTTTGCTTGATAAAATTAGTGCCATTTAATTTTGCTGAATTCTATATATACATCTATAACCTTCTCCAAACGCTGCTGCATTTTGACTGCATTTAAAATACACACAAGAGATTCACACAAGAGATTCACAAGAGATTCACACAATTTAAACACTTCTAACATATCTACAATACAGTAACTTTAATAATCGTTTGTACATTCTAGTTAAGCACTTTTTTCTGCCATTTGCTTTTCAAAGTATATCCTAGAGAAAACGTCTCTCTCTCTCTCTCTCTCTCTCTCTCTCTCTCTCTCTCTCTTTCTCTCTCTCTCTCTCTCTCTCTGCTACATATTTGATCCATCTGCATGAGATTTGCAAAAATATTAGTTCATATTTCGGTCATAACTAAACTATCACCAATACGCATTTCATTTGTTCCAAAAGCTAACAGTGTTATCAGTATTCATTCAACGTGAAGGTGGCGAGCTGGCCACATCGATATCATGTCGGGTAAAAGGTTTAGTGGCATTTCGTCAGTCTTCACGTTCAGCGTTCAAATTCCGCCGAGGTAGACTACACCTATCATCCCTTTCGGCGTCGAGAAATTAAATACGATTTGAGTACTGAGGCAAACGTATTCGAATTACACGCTCCCCGGAATTACTGGCCTTGTGCAATATTCTTCTCATTATAATAGTTGAATTTGGCATTAACTTTCCTAATACGCATCATCTGTTCTTCGTCGTTGGCGTTGCACTTTGAAATTAAATAATAGCAACACGTTCCAGTTTATCGTTGTTGCACTTAATTTTTATACAAGTCTCTCTTTAACACTTGATCTACCAGAGAAAATGTATGTCACTAATTATCAACTGGGTCCAATGGACCCAATATTTTTCTTTTTATTTAATTTCATTCAAACTAACTCAATTCCTTAGCTACATTAGATATGCTGTCAGGTGAATGAAGAATTACTGCTTCTCACAAATTTTAATAAAAAAATAGAGCTTACAGAATATATTATAAATTTTAAAAATTACAATAATACAGAATTAAAAGTTTTCATGGCAGTGGAATGATCTTGACAAACATGGATATTACAATTCTTAAATGTAGTGCGAGTTTTGCTGTCTTTTTTCTTGAGGGAGGCTCACAAAGAACATCTTCCCTTTTTCTTTAGCTGAGGAATCTCAAATGAGGTTGAAGATCGTTTTCTTTTCTTGTTTGGTCGAGAAATATTAGCGGAACTAAGATTGTTTGTCTTGTTATTGTTTAGTATTAACTCCAGTAAGTTCCTTTCCTCACTGAATTAGGCACTGTCTTCATTTATCCTTGAAACTTTGCAAGTGAAGCTGTTAGCAACAACGAAAGCATTCACTGCACTTATATGAATAATGTTGAAGGAATATAACCACAGGCCATCTTCAAGTCAATCTTTTGCAAGTGTATGTTTTTTACCATCTTATCTTGGGTATCTACTACTCTTTTTGTTTTGTTGTTACAGGTAATAACTTTAGGTTTCTTTCCAGTACTTTTCGAATCAATTGAAGGATAAGAGTGCATTTTACTCATAAATGTGACTACATAATTTTACTTGAGATAATAATTTAGGTCATAGAATCCTTCTGAAATCCAAATATTGTGCTGTTGATTTCTCTTTCTGTTCCATTTGTGAAGCACTTGGAAGTTCAACACTGTTCTTTCTACTTGTTCCAACTAAAGTAGTTTTCTTGCTAAGCAGCTTTCCAGCCAAACCTAGACTTGTAAAAACATTATCACAAGTTATATGCAACCAGTATTTTCAAGGTCTTTTACTAGGTCTTCAACGACTCTTGATCCTTGATTTGTCTTTCTCCCTTTTACTGGGTCTTTTCCAATGTAGATTTGCATTTTCCAAGCATAAAATGTTTCACTGTCTCATATTGCCCAAATTTTAATTCCATATTTCCCTGGTTTTGAAAGAATATATATACCTGGAATGAGCAGCGCCCTCTGAATGAAACTAATTGTTCATCTACTGTCATGCATGAACTTGGAGCATATCCATCTAGCAAATTCTGATTCCACATTTCAAATACTTCTATTACGGGCTCCAATTCATCATCACTTCTCTTTTTTCTCCTTGCACTAGCATCATCAAAACGCAATACTTGTAAAATCTGTTGAAATCTTCCCCGGCTCATAATTTTGTTGAATATTGGGCGAGGAACTTATTGACTCCATAACTGTGAAACATTTTCATGTTTTAGATTTATAAACACCTTTAAGAATAATCAGTCCAATAAATTTCTTTAGTTCAGAGTGATCAATTTCCTTCCACTTATTTTCGTAAACAATCTCACCTTCAACATTTGTTCATTTAGGAATTACTTCAAGATTCTGGCGCATTAAGATAGTAAAACTTGTTTCAATGCTATCGTAAATTTTTTTTAGCAAAATGCGATTGTCCACATACTTGGCGCACATTATTGCAAGATGAAGTTCCTACTGCTGCTTGAATAAGACAATTAGAATACCAAACTTTTTGTCTATCTCTAGAAACATATTGCTCATTCATAATTGGGTGGCTTTCAGATAATTGTTTTTGAGTATCTTCATTATCTGATGACATACATCCTAAACTGTCCGGCACACAATCACTTTCACCATCACTTTTAGAGCAATAGAAGGAATCACTACTATCTTCTTCTCATTCTTAATCTAATTCCAATAACATTTTCGATATTTGGTCTTCATTCAAGTTTTCACTTCTAGGCATATTGGGAAGCACTACGTCATATGCCCACGGGCATATTGTGTAGTGGTTAAGAGCGCGGTCTACCAACCCCAAGATTCCGAGTTCGCTTCCAGGTAGTGACCTAAATAATAATAATAATAATAATAATAATAATAATAATAATAATAATAATAATAATAATCATAATAATAATAATAATAATAATAATAATAATAATAATAATAATAACATCGAAAAATACCTTAGGAATGAGAACCCAGGTTCGAAATTTCCCCAAGTCACCTGATGAAGGCTGGAGGGTATATCAGCCGAAACGTTGTGTTACCAACAAACAAGATGAGGACAACTATCCGTCAAATGTAAATAATGTAAATAATGTAAATAATGTACATAATTCCTCATCTCTTAAATATAGAACTGTATCATTGGATCTAGTTATTATCGCCTGATTCTTAATGTCACAAGTATATTTAACAATACATATCAAAATATGATGGTTATATCTGCTTTTCCATCTTGATTCAAGGCACTTACTTTCCACTTACCATCCTCGTATTCTTATTTGGATTTCACAAATATATTTCAGGTCGATACTAAATTTTTCTCACTACTTAAGGTACTTAAGGCTGTGTGGTGAGTAGCTTGCTTACCAACCACATGGTTACGGGTTCAGTCCCACTGCATGGTACCTTGCGCAAGTGTCTTCTACTATAGCCTGGTATACGGAGACTGAAAGAAGACCGTCCTATCAATATATATATATATATATATATATA
>NC_068993.1:23174635-23183131 GCF_001194135.2 Octopus bimaculoides
TGTGTGTATGTGTGTGTGTATATGTTCGTTTTGTGCTTGTCTCCCGCCATCCCTTGACAACCCATGTTGGTGTGTTTACATCTCCGTAACTTAGTGATTCGGCAAAAGGAACCGATAAAATAAGTAGTAGACAAAGAAGGAATAAGTCCTGGGGTCGATTTGTTCGACTAAAGGTGATGCTCCAGCATGGCTGCAGTAAAATGACTGAAACAAATAAAAGAATAAAAGAAAGTGTAAGATTAATGGACATCCTCTTTTTGCAATCATCCATGCTTACAAATGATTTCATTTAGATACTGGATCGCGATCGCATCGCAAACATATTAGCACTTTTACTATCCATAATATTGCGATGTATAGATTGTCGTCACTGTGACAAACATTGATATAATTCATCATCTAAATCATTTATCTTATATCATTTCCATGCTTTGTTCTATGCATTTGCTCTGTATCTTAATATCTGTTATCCTTCAGAAGGCAAGCTCCATGAACACGTCACCTGAATAATATATATCACAACTGCACTGTCTCTATGAACAGAAATCTCAAAAACGTTATAAAATGTGATCATATCAATCTTGTCTCACACAGCAACATAAAATATAATCGATATTTTCGAAGAGAGCTACAAACCCCTAAAATATTGTCAGAATTCAACCTGATCGCTCAAGATCACTTTAAATGCCGGCCCTCGACATCACTGATTGTTTCACTCAGGAATCACACATTTGTAACAGCAAATTTATATCACGAAAATTTACTTTTATTTTTAGAGTGTGTAATACGTCAGAACTAACAGGTAATGATCCGTCTAAATGCAATGTAATAATCTGAGAATACTACTCTAAAACCTTAGACAATGCTGCAGCAATAGTTTTCAGGAAAGGAGCATTAGAAAGATTTGAATATGGCTTCATGCCAACATACTGCAATTGTGGTAGGCAGACATATTGTTACCTATTATTCGTTTTTCTTACTGAGAATATACAGAGTTCTAGTCTTTTTAGGTGTTGTTAATTTTCTGTACCACACAATACCTACATACTCATGTTTACACCTTTCGTGAACGACACAGCGGTCACCTAGCTAGCTTCTCGCTAACAACAGTATCTTGTAATTTTCACTTAAAACATCAAATCTCTGTAATTTGCTACCAGCCCATATTTTTTCTACCAAAATCAAGTCCCTTCTATCTATGAGGATTGTTAATTACATCGCTCTCACATGTTTAACTTATATTTCTTTAATACAGACGAATATACAATACACACATAAAACAGAACAGCTTCGTAGGACTACAAACATCGAGTTTAGAGATTTCTTGAATCATATGCCATAATTTTTGCGAACGGTTAAAGAAATGAAAAGTGGTACAACTCTTTATTTTAATACTAATTTGAAGTTTAAAATATGTTAGAAAGGCATTATATACAAATACATATGTTATGATTTTATGATAGAAAGCATCTGGTAAGGTTGGCTCGACAATGTGTTCCCTTACACATTACTTCATACTGCTCTGAATGCGCAATGACTGGAAAACATTGTGTCGGATAATCAGTGTGCTTAGGCAGGTGGGGACCTATACGTTAATGAAATTGGGAAACCGGCCCTTATGAGCCAGGAATGGCTCGAGAAGGAACGAGCAACAACTACACAACATAAGCTATGTATCTATAATATTGAAGACACGATATCCTTAAGAAAACTTCATGTGATGATGTGAAACTACTGAATGTTCTGTACAAGAATCTTTTCATCTGACCTCCACGAATGACTTCCAGAAAACTACGTTCCGGGGTAATTCATTTTTCATGTGAAAATCGACGGTATCGATGGTGCCGTTTTCCCGAGTTTATCAGAGCGAGTAGGTATCAACGAGACCTAACAGAGCATGTAGGTATCAACGAAACGCAACATTTAAAGTGTCGAATACATCCATTTTGTAAGAAATTTTTTGAATAGCCACCTAAGCAGGGAATTTGGATCTTGCTATTTATTAAGCACGTCATGGTGAAGCAATATAATCATGACACCTGTTGACGATTTGTCTGTAGGTGCAGCGCGTGTCGTCGAGATCCCGATTACAGAATATTAAAAACCCCAACTTCTCTCGCTTTTGTCAAAGCCATGCATTTCAGAAGTACTACAGTTTCTTCAATGTTATTTTGCACGTCGGTTTTCTCTGTTTCGACGGGACAAACATTCAACAACGATGAGATGTATAATTTTAGCTAATTATATAATTTTAGATATATAATTCTAGCTTCATATACACTTAGAAATACAGAGGCCCGCGCCGATTATTTTATTCCTTTTTTACAGCAATACATGTAACACGTCATCGTCTCACACGATACACAAACAGCATGCATTTTTATGTATATGAACATACAACTTGCTCGAGAATACGTAAAACATTCAACGTCACACATATCTTGCACCCTGTATATCCTTCCTTTATCTTTCTTTTACCAATGAAATTATTTCCTTCCCAAAACGTATCGATTCATCTGTAATCATGATTAAAAATTGACTCGCTGCAAATACTTCGGTTAAGGAAAAATCAAAGCTATTCTCCATTCTTCCTATATTTAATCATATATTTAACGAATAACATACTGTCCGAAACTTGTGTAGAATTTTATTTTTGTTTTTACTCCGTCTCGTCTACATATAGATTTACTTTGTATTTGCTTCTCAACCTTTCATGATGATCCCTTGAATTTTCCATCATGTTGGTGCAGGACTTACGTCCGCCTTTCCTCGGGATTTTATATTTCGGATTAAATTTCGTCTTCTTCTTCTTCTTCTTCTTCTTCTTCTTCTTCTTCTTCTTCTTCTTCTTCTTCTTCTTCTTCTTCTTCTTCTTGCTGTTTTTCTTTTTAAGCTGTTTAGTTTGTTTACTGTCTTCCAGTTGCCCATTTTCTGCTGATTTCCTCCATCTCCCTAACTGAAATGACTAGTTCTGCCTCTTTTGGAGACTACTGTTTGTTTCAGTTCTTGAAACCATTTGACTTTTGCTTTGTATTTGTACAAGTTGACCCCATGTATCACCCAGAGACCTCAAGAGACAACAAGTTGGAAGTTCAAGTTGGCATTATGCCTAGGGTATCATATACTTGGTTTTGCACATATTAAGTGTTCTAGAAAATGCTTAAGAAAACATAAGAAAATTATAAATTTGTTTTAAAATTTGAGATTACACAGACAGTATTTTACGTAGGATATGGGTAGTTCCCATGAGCACTATCTTTTGAATTGCTGCCATTTTGGGATTTCCTGGTATCTGAGCTAGGTAGGAATCAGTCACTTTTGCTATCATTCTTAGGGCACCTATGACAACATGTATTGTATTAGTCTTGAGGTTCAATATTTTGCCAATTTCTATTTCAAGATCTGTATACTGGCTCAGATTTTGGTAGGGCTTGACAGATACATCTATGTCGATTGGAACAATCATCGATGAGGAGGCATGACTTTTATCTAAAGTCTTTCAATGTAATGTCTGGCCTATTCGCATCTATCTTTCCGTCATTTTTGAACAGTGAAGTTGCAGATGAGTGAGATATGATCATTTTGACGCACTGGAGGTGGTTTGTGTTCTCACAAGTTTTGATGATGCAGGTCCAGGTTTTTGCAAATTAACCAGATAATGTATTGTGCTGCTCTATCATGCCTGTTGAGATATTCTGTAGGCACAAGTAGACTGCAGATGGAGACAACATGATCAATGGTCTCATTTTCTTGTTTATATACACGACCATGTTCAAAGTCAGTGTGGTTCTCCATGATTTCTTACTTACAGATAATAAGTTTCGCAGAGTAAGTGCTATTTTATACATTTCCCAGACATTTCTTAATCTAGCCATGTGGTAGACTATCAGAAGCATTTTTATAGTCTACCCAGGCTATCGACAAGTTTTTGTGTCCTTCGTGATAATCTTCCAAGATCATCCTATTGATGAGTAGCTGATCACTACAACCATATGACCTACATTTAGATCCTTTTTGCTCATCAGGGAATACGCTACTTTTTATGAAAAAGCTATAGGTATATTCAGTGCAGGCAAATTTTATCCACTGTTGTTAAGCAGGTTCTACACTATTCTTAAGCAGATCATGGGTCTATAATTTTTCGGTTCATTTGTTTCTTCATTTTTTTGGAAGTAGGAATCTTACAACATTAGCTAGCCAAGAGGGTATCATATTAGGTTCTTCTTATCATTATTGTTGTTGTTGCTGTTATTATTATTGTTGATATGATTAAATTTGCCATCATTTACGACGATTTATACATACACACGCATATATTAAACAAAAGCAAAGGGATATTTTAAAACAACGCTACACGCGTGTCAGTAGAGTACTTTTAAATGCAAGAGTATTACATTTAATTTTAAGATAACGGATAACATGTCTTTACGGTCACCTCATGAGGTTATATCATCTACCGGATGTCATGGCAAAAATACGTTAAATCTATGCGGAAAAAAAGATATTTATCACAATGAGATTGCAACACGAAGGTTAATGTAGGCTACAGATATCATATTTGATGAGTAATCCTAGTAAAGTATGTAGTGTTAGAGAAGAGTGCTTGAATAATCGTCTATAATTCATAACTTCAAATTTACTACTTATCAAGGGATATTAAAAATTGATGACCAAACAGCTAGCTGAAATCTAAAATGATATAAGCATATCATGCTTATACATGCATATCTTCTTTTGAATCACCTCCAAAATATCATGTCAACCAATTCCATTTTTCCTCTCTATCTTTACATACAAAATGTTTATTAACGTCGGATCAAGAAGCGAAAATTTCACATATAATACATTTGCTAAAACCTATTGCCATGCAGTTTATATACCGAAAAGTTTTGATTTCATCATTGCACATGGCACTCTCTTCTTCATTACTCATTTCTAATCTACAGTATTTTAAGTTTTAAATAAATAATTGCATATCATATACACTACTGTTGCGTTTAAATTTTAAGTGAATCATACAAGCTATCATCTAACTTCATTAAAAATGTAAACATTTTTGATATATGAAATAGTATAATATTTGTTTGGTTATAAATAAATGCAGTTTCAATTGATTATGATTTACTATTAAAAATGTGGAATTTTATAAAAGCAATTTTAAAAAGTATGCTTTTAGTTGTCATTATCAACACATTTCCAAACTGGAAAGAGATTCTGATAGTGCGTTCGATGATAGTTTACACTGTAGTATACTTTGAACGATTAAATTTGTTATTGTTAGGTCACATCATTGTAAATATTTATTCACTAAAATGGATATTAACGTGCTTGCAGCCATATATAAATCGTAATATTTGTGCATAATTCTCGTTGATTTCATAAGAAAATATATTAACGCAATTTGTTTACTTTAAAAGAAGCAGGCTATTATGCGAACTCGATGATGGCACAGACAACTAAAGTGAAATTGATTTACTAGCAATAAGGAGTCAAAAAATGTTTCTCTGTTCAATAAAACGAAACGATATACAATGTGTAGTAGATGGTGCTCAATGTATATATATTATTTTGGAAGTTCAGTTATAGAAGATAGAGTCAGTTAGGTGTATGTCATTGAGACAATATTCGAAAAATCATACATATCAGCCATTGCCAGAAGCATTTGGAATTTACATTTTCATATTCAAAATGTTGTTTCCTATAATCTAATGAAAAATTATAGGTAAATATCATGTACGTTACAATTACGCAATTACTCAGTTATCTCTATCAATGGTGTTACAGCACTTCGTCAGTTGATGATATTAAATCGCCCGTCCATTACATATATACATACATACACACATACACACATACACACATAATTGCATAAATATGTATATATATATATATATATATATATATATATATATATATATATATATATATATATAGAAATATAAATATATA
This sequence comes from Octopus bimaculoides, assembly GCF_001194135.2. Taxonomy (NCBI): domain Eukaryota; kingdom Metazoa; phylum Mollusca; class Cephalopoda; order Octopoda; family Octopodidae; genus Octopus; species Octopus bimaculoides. Next base: position 23,180,585 of record NC_068993.1, read on the forward strand.
TATGTATATAAAATGAATGATCAAAAAGAAGGAAAACAATGCTTTAAAGGAAAGTGATACGTGGAAGAAGGGAGAAAGGGAGTAGAGATAAAAAGAGAGAAAATTTCTAGGGCCGAGTTTTGAAACCTCATGTGGTGAGGTTTGGATGTGTGTAATTGTGCAAGAGTGTAACTGTGCGACACGAATGCGTAAATAAGTGAATTCAAGAAGATGTAGTAGGTGAGAACAAAATATATATACACATAATATCTATACATATATTACTAAAATTTACCTAAAACGTGTAGAAACAACACGCAGCGGTATTACTTTATACCTCGGGAAGAATGGAACAGTTTTTTACGTTTCGCACCTTCGCTCTTCAATAAGAACAACAGACAAAATCGTTTGACAGCAGATAACAATGGGGCTCGAACTTTCTTCACCTCACAGATATCGGCTGAGTACTCTACCATTAAGCCATACTGACCCCGTTGACAATAACTGTCAAATTAAACATGAAATAGATAGCTTTTTGCAAATGCCTCAACATATGTAAACAAACTTATTTTTGGTTTCAGAAGTGTCGACTGCGTATAGCATCATACAGAAAAGAAAGTAATATTTCGAACGCAGTATAGCCGTGAAGACAGCAGAAAGATAGGATATGTTATCCTTGTATGACAACAAAAGGTGCATGTACGTGTCTTATAACTGTCTGCTGACAGCTAATTCCGTCATATTAAGGGTAAAAAAAATAACAATATTTTTGCTGCTTTCACAGCTATATTGCGTTCGAAATATTACTTTCTTGAAATATTACTTTCTTGTTTGACGCGTCTAAAAACAAAAAGAAAATGCTTGTTTACAAGCATTTTCTTGCAAATGTATATACATTTTCTTGCAAATGTATATACAGGGGTTGGACAAAATAATGGAAACACCTAGCATCATAGCATCGTAATTTTCAAATATCAATGAAACAGTTAAAAGCTTGTTTTTTAATGTTTTTTTTTTATTTATTATTATTGTTGCTTAATATATTTTGTTAAAATTGCTATTTCTTTTCAGATATCATCCAATAAAAGGTAATTAAATTCGGTAAAATGACAAATATATTGAACGTAAACAGGTCAAACTGTTGGTGCTTGTAATGCAGGCGCTAGCGTAACACAAACAGCCGAAATGTTTGGTCTATCCATAAGTACTGTCTCCAAAATAATGACAGCCTTTGAGAAAGAGGGAAAGCCTCCTCGTCAAAACAAAGCTCCAGAAGAAAACCAAAACATTCAGATAGGGACCGTACAACTCATACGCCAATTTTTAGAAAGGATCACAAAAGTACAGCTACCAAAAGTACTACAGAGCTTAGTGATCACCTCGAGAACCCAGTTTCCCCCCAAACTGTTCGCCTGGAGGTGCACAAAGCCGGAATTCACAGGAGGGATGCAATCAGAAAACTTCTACTTTCAAAAATAAACGTTTCAAAGCGTTTAGAGTGGAGTAATAACCTACAAAATTGGCCCCTAGAGCACTGAAAGAATGTTATTTTCTCGACGAGTCATCCTTTACCTTATTTCTGACCACCGGCCAAGTGTATGTGTGGAGACAGTCAAAAGAAGCATTCGACCCAGACTGCCTTCTTCCAACCGTTAAACATGGAGGAGGATTTGTGATGATCTAGTGGAGGGGGGGACTATATCTTGGACATTTGCTGGCCCAATGGTTTTCCTTCATGGCAGAATTAATAGCCAAGACTATTTAAGTATTTTATCTGATCAAATCCATCTTATGGTTGCGGAAATGTTTCCGGAGCGAAACGCAATCTTACAGGATGATAATGCACGAAATCACACTGCTAAATTTGTTACTGAATGGCACAAGGAACATTCTGGTAAAGTTGAACATATTATCTAGCCACCACAGTCCCCAGATCTCAATAAAACGAAACAGGAAAACGAAACAGTGAAAACAATCAAAAAAGGCCAAACGGCCAGACGTGAAAATATGTGTGTATACTGAACGCCGTGGAGCAACGAACTGGAAGGAGACGGGACGAAGAACGTTCCTGTGTGCTTGGCCAGGCCAAGATATGAAAATAATTAGTAGCTGGACACATGTGACCAGCGAAGAGTAGGGAGAAAGAGTGGTAGGAGAAAAAGGGGAGGAAGTAGAATATAGATTAGCAACGAGAGACAGGGAGGAAGAGATAGATATAGTAGTAACAGAAGGAAGAACGAGAGGGGGAGAAAGATACGAAGATAGATAGAGTCGCGTCAGAAATAAAAAGTTCAAAACTTACTTGCAGGGATGACGCGTGCGTTCGATCATGTAATACAAATAACAAATGAGTATATGCATATATACGTACATGTATGTACATACCTACATCTACATGTATATATAGATGCATATCTGGGTACAGGACGTTTCAAAAAAACGTGGACAAAATGATAAACAGAGTAGAGAAAACTCACACACACACACACACACACACATATATATACATGTATATATATATATATATATATATATATATGCATATACACACACACACACACACACACA
>NC_068993.1:23183269-23187441 GCF_001194135.2 Octopus bimaculoides
ACAAAGTGTAAGTACGCGGCTATATTTTATATACAAAATGGGACAAGACCGCAAAACTCCCGGTCAGTTAGGTGATACCAAAACGGGACAAAAAAACGACAGACGATGCAAAGAAGACAAGGACTGGTCACACCCCCAACACGCACATATACATAGAGAAAAAGAGACAGCAAAATGGAGAATATCTTTAACTTAAGCAAATTATTTACGTATATAAAAGATAATAAGAAATATGAATCTGCCTGGGAAATAATTCGTAGAGCCAAACTATAAAGAAGAGGAAGCAAACGGCGCAAATTGGGTGTTGAAGAATTTTCACAAATTTTTACATCAAAATACAAAAGAAAGAATAGATTGGAGAGCGTGTACGATGAATTCATCTGTCTAAATATAGAGATGATCGATTTATGTGATTGCATGCTACATAATACTAAAATTAGAATAGAAATCAAGTAAACGATAACAAGTAAAGTAGTTGAATAAATATAAATTCCTAATAAATATTAAAGAACAATAGGGGAATAAAATTAACCATATCCACAAATTTAATTCATTATAAAATTAGCAAATTAAATAATATAACAGTAGCTATTTATTAACATTAATAGTAATAATGTTAAGTGTAGTAGTGGAAGTAGTAGTGATAGGAATGATAATAATAGTAACAATAATAACATCAACATACATTAAAAAAACTGACACAAAATATACTGCCATTTACCATTTGAAGGATAAAATCCATTTGCTGTCTTGTGACCCAGTTGTTGGATAGCTAGTCACTTATTTTCCTAACCAGCAAAGTTGAAAAGTTCAGAATTTAGGCTATTTTTAGAATACTAACACCAATTGCATGAAATACTGGATTTGTGTTTAGAACAGATGGGTTCTGAAACGCACCCTGAAGAAGCTGCAATTAATACTAAATCGTGCTGCAAGCTGCAAAATTTTGCAGTGTGCACTTAGTTGCAGGAGAAACATATGTAGGTGCAGAAATAGAAAGACGGGAACTAGTTGGTTTGGCTGCCAACATTTCAAAAATTGAAGTCCATCGAAAATTTTAAAATTTGGCAAAATAATATAATTAAAAAAGTTTAAATACTTGAGTGATTTAACTTTTCCTGGAAACGTGTTCCGGGAGAGTTATAGGGGTCATTCCCACCCAGTCAGGAAACAAGATTTGGAAGGTGTCATTTTGTGTATTTCATCGTCAACATCCTGAAAATAGCAGGTGTTGTCAATATTTGTAAACAACACATCTTTTATTTATAATAGTCGGATAGGTATCCTCATTTTGTTTGTTGTTATCGCAACGTTTCAGCTGTTATATTCTCCAGCCTTCATCAGGTGTTCTGGTCAGGTGTTCTGTCTGGACACCTATCCATCCATTATAAATAACGTACATAATTTCTCATCTCAAAAATATAGAATAGTATCAACACTTCATGTGTAGTCTGAAACATTAACTATCCGTTTAATGCGGTAGCAGTAGCTTAAAACATTGATCCAAAAAACGTTATTTAGCTGTTGTTTTTAGCCCACTACACAACCATCTCAATGACAAAGCGAAACGAGTAAACAAGTAGTTTTATGCATTCAATATGCATTTAATACAAATGCAATGAACAACACATGCGATTCATGAGATAAACAAAAGGGTTCTTGGCTCCACATGTTACTATGGAAAGCGGCACGTCTTTCTCGCAGTCAAAAGAGTTCTCCAGTTCCGTTTTTAACAATGGAAACAGGAATGAATGTGTCTGTGGCTTGCAATTGGTTAAAATACCAAAATTTTGAAATTTTAATTGCTTTTTAATTATTGATTTATAGCGAGAATGATTTTCACGTCATTCATTAGCCAATAAAAGTGTATCATTATATTGAATATGAAATTCATTCGAACAGAAATTATGCAGGCAGCCAAACCAAATAGATCCGAAAACTGTGACTTCACTGCAGAATAAAACTGGATATATAAATCTCTGTTCTTATTATTAATATATATATATATATATTAATAATATATTTCAGGAAATCACTTTTGGGGGATGCTGTAGGGCTGTGCCGTCGAATTTTGCTTAATCTCCTCTTTTGACAGGAGTGTTTTTTTGAGTGATTTTCTGAACTTTGGGAATAGCCAAAAGATGCACGGAGCTAAGTCTAGGGAGTAGGAAGCCTGACAAACAAGTGGTGTATTGTGATTGACAAGAACTTCTTGGACGATTGGGGGAATGAGCGGGTACGTTGTAATGGTGGAGTTGCCAGTTGTTTGCTGCCCACAATCTCCTCAATAGTTAAACGACGGTTTTTGTAGATTATTCCTCGAATCTTTGCAATCATTTCGTCGTTGCTGCTGGTCGATGGTTTGCCACAACGTGGCTCAATGCCCACTGAGGTGCGGCCATCCTTAAAAGGTTGTACCACTACTTTATTTGCGTTTTTTCCATAGCATCATCTCCAAAGGCTTTCTGAATATTCTCGACAATCTGGCCTTGCGTATCACCAACATTTTGGTTGAATTTGATACAGTATCTTTGTTCAATGCGCTCGGTCATCTTCACTCAGAAGGAAAAATCACCCAGCGCACTCTTCACGTCTGCACTCAACGGGTCACTGTGGGCGAATGGCGCAACCTACATACACGGAAATTTTTCCGCATGTATAGGAAGGACGTGGTCACCTAATACCCGTGCGGATTTTGCTCACGCATTGTTGTGTTGTACAAAACAATCAAAGTCACTTTTTGACTACACCTCGTATATTACCCCGCGTATGTATTTGTATTACTCGGTGTACATATAATCAATGTTGGGAGCACACTATAACATACACGGATCTTTATACCATTACCGTGTCAAAGTTTTTGTTTCGATTATACGAAATTGTCTAATGTCCGATGTATAGGTGGCGCTGAAAGTGCATTTACACAAAGTAGAAACATAATATCACTTTACTCCCGGTGTTATCTGCGCTTTCCTAAAGTACAAAGATTGTTTCTTTTGAATTCTGCAAGTGAGTTAATAAACTGATTTTCTGACTTATGTAATTTCGCTTCCTGTCCACAACATTCCTCTGTCAAAGATTCTATCGTATTTCAGATCTCAAAAAGTTAGCATTACATTGAGTGATGAAACGGTATATATTGGAATAATTACTACAAATTAATAGTAAATATTTTAGCTTACCTCTAAAAAGAAGGCCTAGCCCTTAAAAGAATCTTAAAATAAGGACCCTCTGAATTTGCGATTAATTCCATTTCGTTCAAGAATTTAGTTTCGCAGGTGAAAAAAGTTCACCAATCAGAAACCTCGTCACTCAATCGGAGGACACCCTATATAATATGTAATATACAAGAAAAATCAACAATCTTTGTATTTTTCGCAGCCTCGGTTAAACTTATGTGAATTGAAACGCTTATATAGATTGCAAAGCAGCAGTAAGGTAGTTTAACAAACATAAGTAATCTATGTTGAAAAACGATGAAAATCACACGTATTTTATGGAAAACATTGCTTTGTATGCACGCATGCTTATTCACAAATTACTTGCACATATAGCTAGTTAAAAAAGTACACACAAATTGCAACATATATACACACATGAAAAGTTTCTCTTATAATCAATGACGATATTCCTTTCAATGAAAATGCAATATTCGACCACTGGAGTTGAATTCAACTGACATTTCGTTTCCATACATACGAAGATGTCTTGTATACAAAATAAACAAAAAGATATTAGATCGGTTGGACTAAGCTCCAAAATAACTTTGTATCATTTTTACCAGTAAAATATGAATTTTAGAATGACTGTGATTCATATTTACATAAACGTCGTATAAGAAGAAATACTAAGCCGTTGCATATATTCAACAGCACTTTGATTTCTCATATGTATGTTGCTCGAAGAATCAATTCTATAAACGTGTACATACAATTCTATACACCGAGAAACGCATAAACAAAGACACAACACACAAACATATATGCACTCAAACATTTGTACAATGGACGTTGCATATATAAATAGCTAATTTGGTTTTCAGAGTAGTCTGTGTTGATACGAAAAAATATAACATATGCGATTATTGCTGGCTGTCAAGTTATATGCTAATCAATATCAATACACACACAACCAAATATATATATATATATATATATATATATATATATATA
>NC_068993.1:23187539-23189449 GCF_001194135.2 Octopus bimaculoides
ATATATACGTATATATGTATATACGTATATATATACGTATATATGTTTGCGTGTGGAAAGAGAGAGACCACTTTACACAATATACGAGAAATGTAAGCTCTATAAATATACAATCTTATACATAATGACATTACGAATGCAGAGTATATCCTATTAAACTCATTGGAGGAAAAAATTAAGAAACAAAAATATACTCAATAGAAACCGAAATCTCACTATATGGAACGTATGCGACACAATTTTGTAAGAAACAAATATAGGAATTCTGAATAAATATATATATGTGGTGCACCAGCATGACCGCAGCCACTTGGCTGAAACACATAAATAAATAAATATATATATATATATATATGTGTGTGTGTGTGTGTGTGTGTGTGTGTGTGTGTGTGTGTGTGTGTGTGTGTGTATGTATATATGTATGTATATAAGATGACGTACCCGGTAATTACTGAGAAAGCGGGGCCTATCCCTTGGTTCCGTAATCATAAATGTTTCGCTAATCCAATAACGTCAGTACAAAGTATGAAAACCTTAAAACGGTTTGTGTGCATTTACAGGGAATACCAAATTAATTGTCTTTCACAGGATCTTGTTTTTAGGAATTCCCAATAACTTATGAATACCCAAATTGTGAAGTTGAGTAATAACATGAAATTAGTTATCCGATAGTAAGAATTCAAATCAAGTAACCTCGAAAAGGGCTTTAATGTGTTCGAAGTGTATATAGAACATAAGAGGAAATACTAATATTAAATTCGTGAACCATGATACGTAGTATCTCGGAGTGGTTAATAGCGCGGGCTACTAACACCAAGATTCCAAGCAGTGACATGAATAATAATAATAATAATAATAATAAGAAGAAGAAGAAGAAGAAGAAGAAGAAAAAGAAGAAGAAGAAGAAGAAGAAGAAGAAGAAGAAGAAGAAGAAGAAGAAGAAGAAGAAGAAGAAGAAGAAGAAGAAGAAGAAGAAGAAGAAGAAGAAGAAGAAGAAGAAGGAGAAGAAGAAGAAGAAGAAGAAGAAGAAGAAGAAGAAGAAGAAGAAGAAGAAGAAGAAGAAGAAGAAAAAGAAGAAGAAGAAGAAAAATAATAATAATTCATGCCTGGATGCAATACCAGGCAGTGGCTCTCATGGCTTCTGATCTTAATTGATTGGAAGTGTTATCATGTACATTGTTTTGTCTTGGTATAAAAAGATGGGCTACAGAAAGTATTCTGCTCAATACCACGAATTTGCATGTCAGTTGTTTGACCTTAACCAGTTGAGCCTGTCCCTTGGTGGCTGACAATATGGGCATCTCTGATCATGAGCAGAAGTAGTGGGGGAGCATCATAGCCATGTGTTGAGAGGAATTCTTTGGGGTTTGAATAATTCACCTTTGGAAACATGGGTGTTTTGCTCATCATCCTTAAACAAACCTTATTCAGTGACCTTTTGAACGGGATGGTCTACTCGACCTGAACAAAATTCTAACTGGGCCCCACCTGTGAGGTCATGCACTGTTTATCTTGATATGAGATGACCATGATGCGCACATATGGTTGTGATGCATATGCCTGGTGTACCCTTATCAGACGGGTAGTCATGATGGCTATACTGGGCTTCGTATATTTTACCCCAGTGTCACTTTGATGGCATGCACTGCTCTCTCACTCAATAATAATAATAATAATAATAATAATAAGTTGACATTGATGCCACCATAGAAACCATCAAGCAAAAGGTATGTGCTAAAGCTGCCCGCAGAGCAAGGTATGAAAAGCGTGTTAGATTCTTCCGAGATAATAACATGTTCAACAATAACCCCAAAAATTTCTACAGGAAGATAGGGAAAACACCAGTAGCAATAAAGTCTGTCCCATCAAAAGAAGAAGTGCAAGAATGTTGGAATAAAATCTGGGCAGAA
>NC_068993.1:23191547-23192384 GCF_001194135.2 Octopus bimaculoides
ATATATGTATGTATGTATGTATGTATGTGTGTGTGTGTGTGTGTGTGTGTGTATGTATTATGTATACGTATATATATATATACAAAAAATAACAACAGACGAGGACAGGTGGTGTAAATAACAAAAGTTATATATATATATATATATATATATATAAATTTTTCCGTTGGAAAAAAAGTTTTTTTACACAATTGTTTGGAAGTGCTCAGGTCGAACCTGAGCACTTAACATTCACCCATCATCCTACACTAGAAATTTCTTTTCTTATATAAGCGTGAATGACGTAAACGTGGTCTGTATCCGATAGAGTAGCCGACGACCAATATAATGTAACCTAAAATTTTCCTTTCTCTCAAATTCTTCAAACTTAATTATCTATTTCCTTATTCCTGATGAAAGGGACATTGTCGGTGTGAAACTAAAGGATTCATACACTCTAGGCTAATGGGCTCCAGAAAAGGGCCATCGAAATATAACTTATTTGGTGCTATATCCCTCTATATATATATTTCTTTAGAGCTTTTAAATCCATCATTAGGATTTTGCACTGCCGCCGAAGTATTTTACAACTGTTAATTCTTACTTCAACGTTTTTAATCTCAAATTTAATATGATTTTCCATCGATATAACACCCTTTATATATTAATCATTTTCGCGTATATTTTTCTTTACCTCATGTAATTCTTCTATTCTAAATAACATATTGATATGTTCCTTGTCATGTGTTATATGTATTTATTATGTTGATGTAAATCATAACTATACACTGATTATCTAAATGTTCCTCTTCTTAAACCAAGTCATATATATGTATATATATATATATATATATATAT
>NC_068993.1:23194010-23195422 GCF_001194135.2 Octopus bimaculoides
ATAATAATAATAATAATAATAATAATAATAATAATAATAATAATAATAATAATAATGATAATAATAATAATAATAACACTGGAGGTACTATTAATAATAGGGGTAAGGTCTGTAAGAGTAAGAACATAATCACAGTAAATGAGGTAAAACATAGGAGATTAAAATTTGAAGGACCCAACGCGAAAGTCAAAAATATAGTATATCAATGTAAGGTAAAGACCCAAACAGTCACCACGAAATACATTGGTTGCACATCGGGATAGGTATGTAGGAGAATTTCTAATCACTTCACGACGTCTAGAGACGGAAGGAAAATAGCAAGCACTAGTCTTAGCAAATACATCTGGGAACTCAAAGAAAATAATAAGCCGTATTCGTTAGAATGGTCCATAGTAGCAGGATCAATGCCATACGAGAGAAGAAGAAAGTACTATTCGCTCTGCACGACAGAACTCTACTGCATACTCTTCTCTAAGAGTAAATTGATTAACAAACTAACGAATAACGCTCTGAAATGTACACACATCTTTAGGAGCACTTTTCGTTGGTTTAAATGAATTTTGGATATAAGAGGGTGTCACTGAGAATCTCGTCATAGCAGTTAGCACATAGACAGATCACACCAAATATGTAAGAATAGCCGCAAGGGCCCTATAAAATCGGGCTTAAATGATACGGTATAGCAACCCCATAAGGGTTGCTATAGGATATGTTTATATGTATGTACATGTGTATACACACACACACACACACACACACACACACACACATATATATATATATATATATATATATATATGTATGTATGTATGTGTATGTATATGTGTATATGTGTATGTGTATGTGTATGTGTATATATGTATATATATATATATATATGTGTGTGTGTGTGTGTGTGCGTGTGTGTGTATGTATATGTGTATATATATCTGTTTTGTGTAGGTATATATAAATACATGCTAAATTATAAAACAAAGTTAGGTCATGTAATTAGGTGGACTGATGCATAAAATACTAGTGGAAGTTTGGAGATGCACTTGAACCTTAGTGGAATTTGAAAATTAAGTTAGATTACAATGGATACCTGACTATAACCAGAAAGGCACCGTAGCTCTAATTTAAGGAAGGGATTACTATAGTTAATAGGTCAGTTAAAAATATCTCACTTCGAACCCCAAATTATCCATTAATAGGAGTTAACCTGTAATAGTGCAGACCAGCCCTAGGTTGCGGCACTATAATCTGTGCAGCCTATAAGTGTAGATTGTATAAGTTTCAATATAGGATTATTACTAATAATAATAATAATAATAATAATAATAATAATAATAATAATAAGATCAATGCCCAAGATCAATGCCTACCTACAAAGAACTACCAGGCCAACATATTACAGAATGGCAGCTCCCCAT
>NC_068993.1:23196497-23197003 GCF_001194135.2 Octopus bimaculoides
TAATAATAATAATAATAATAATAATATTAAGAAGAAGAAGAAGAAGAAGAAGAAGAAGAAGAAGAAGAAGAAGAAGAAGAAGAAGAAGAAGAAGAAGAAGAAGAAGAAGAAGAAGAAGAAGAAGAGTAGGAGAAGAGTTTGTGAGCGCACACAATAGTAAGGATGGAAACAGCCCATATAGAAAGAATTGTAATAAAGATGTAAGCGGCGGCTGGGAATTTGCTACCCAGACCTAGGAACAACTCAGTATAGATTGGATATAAAGAAGAGAAGTGGAACGGGTAATACAGTACAGTACAATACAGCCAATTGTTAGATCTCTAAACAGAATATAAGTTCATGACTCAACCATGATAAGGGTAGATATTAAATTAAAATAGGAACTGGGAATAAGATAACACACTGGAGATTTTAGTAAGAAGAGATGAGGTTCAAATCTTAGTATAAAACCCATAGAATATAGTGGTAATAGCAAATAATGATAATATATTGAAATGTTATTGAAT
>NC_068993.1:23197367-23201054 GCF_001194135.2 Octopus bimaculoides
TATATATATATATATATATATATATATTGTAAAAATTATATATCAATTTAACATTTAACTATCTAAAATAGTTTATACTTTAATACCCAATAATTCACTAGATAATCAATTAAATTTGATTACATTTTCTAAACACACAATTTGAAAAGTGCTTACAAGATAAAACATGTTCTTCTCCGAGGTTAATAAGTTTCCTTGTCGATGTTAAATTTGATATATTTCCTCCACACAAAATGAGCAATTTTATAAGAACTAGCATGACTAAGTGTTTGCCATTCAAGGTTATATAGTTTGTTATTATTCTTTAACGTCCTTATAAATTTACATAAGCTGGTGCTACACAATTCTGCTTCTAAAAGTATATTTATTGTCTGTAATACGTCATTTGATAAAATTATCTGTTGAATCAATATAAAAATAACTATTTCCTACACATTCAAACCTATATTCGTATATACAGTTATTATGGATACACAAATTATTCAAATAACATTCACCCTTAAACCTACAATCACAAGTTCTGCTACACGACTTCCATTAGGGTCATTATTGGTGTTAGTATTATTATTTATATTACTAGGAAAAAATATCTAATCTATTGTTTTTTATCGAAGAGGTAATTCTAAATAAGATTTTAGTATTGAAAAAACAATTCTAACTGTTTTATTATTAATAATTTGATTATACCTATTTTCCCTATTGGAATATTTAGAAATAGATCTGTAAAAAATATTTAATGAAATTAGATTTTATTTGTCTTGCACAAGGATAAAAGAACCCAAATATTATTGTCTTTATCAAAGTTACCATTATGAGAATTATCAAAATTAACATATGGTGTATATTTTCTACTCATACATTTAAACTTATAGTTACTCCTATCATCATCATCATCATCATCATCATCATCACAAGGCCCAATGGAGGAACATGTCTTGCGGGGGACGTAACTGTACCCCACTTCATTGTACTGTAGTAGTGTTTGTTGTTAGCCCGTTTTATTACCATATAGCGTAGGAATATCGTTGCTGAATGCCTGAGAAATTTTGTGCAGTCTGCTTCTTTGGATGGAGTGTGGTGCACCACATTCTCATGTGTGCATTGAGGAGCTTTTCCACTCCTTAATGGTCCTGTAGTGCAACTTCTCTCATGCGACGGACGTGTTGTTATTGACTGTCTGCCTGACTTGTTGGTAGGGAGGCACACTAATTACTTGATCCTAATTTGCTGTTTCAGTTTTTGTATGATTTGGTGGGTTTCCCTTTCATTATGTTTTTTAGTGGTTATGTTGTACCGGTCAAAGATATCGGAGTCTATTTCTAGCTAAGTAAATCTTTGCCTCTATCTCATTGTTAGTCTGTGGTGGGATAAATACCTTTTGTTGAAGGGTACGTTTGCGGGGTAGATCCTCTTCATGTCGTATGATTAGTTGTTGGGTTTATAGATGACAGATTGTAGGGTGCTACCTGTGTTACTATCGTTATGGTTTATTGTTGCTATTGTTGCTGGCATTGTTGTCGCTGGCGGAAGTGGTAGTAATGCTTGGGTTGTGTTCATTGTTGTTATTGTTGTTGTGGTGTATTTTGTTTTTATTGTTGTGGATAGTCTTGATGTTGGTGGAGGTGTGGATGATGTAGTCGGTATTGTTGTCTGTGCGTGGGGCGTTGTTGTCATTGTTGTGATTATCATCGCTATAGTTGTTGTTTTGGTTTCGTATGTCTTTGTTGTCGTTGTTATAGTTGTTTCTATAGGGGATGCTGTGGTTATCATTGTTATTGTCACAATTATTGGTGTCATTAACATCGCTATTGCTATTATTGTTGTATTGTCCTAACCATCTTATTTTTAAGAAAGTGTTTTTTCCATCTCAGATAGACAATAAATTTTTCGGTGATAACTCTAAGGTATGCCTTTTATCCGTATCTAGCTGTACTGCACTGTATATTCCAGGAGTGTAAGTATTGCTCTTTGTTAATGGTGGTGGTGGTTCTACTGTTTTTTGTTGTCCTGGCGCCGAAATCCTGTGCTGGTTTACAATTCCGATATGGCAATCTCGTATGTGTTGATTTTGCCAAACTGAGATCGTTGTAGTTCCTGTTTTATCCATCTGAGTTTGTTGTTAAAATGTTTGTTACAGGCATAGTTTATTGGTGGTATTCTTGTTAGATGTTTGTTATGAAACTGTCTCTTTCATGTGGTATAGTTGTGCTTTTTAGTTCATGCAGCAGGACCATATTTCACTTCTGGCACGTAGCTTAGTGGTTAGTGCATTGGATCGTATGATTATAGTTTCACTTTCTGGGCAAGCAATGCTCATGTTCTCAGGCGAAACATTTTATTTCACATTCCTCTGGTCAACACAGCTGGCAACTAATACTTTGCACCCGTATTTCAAAAGGGCCAACCTCATCACATTTCACATCACGCCGAATCTTCCTGTTTGTGTAGTTCTCAGCAACTTGCAAATTAATTTCACGAGCAGGCTGTTCCGTTGATAGAATAAACTAGAACACTCGCCGTCCTAATCTTTTGGAGATATACACAAATCCTCGTCAATTTCCAAGAAAGATTATCACTAAGTGAATGAATTCCGCGATGCCAATCTTTTCCGCAGGTACAGGTGACCACAGATTTATATGCCATCAATTTCAGCCAATATTTACTCAGTTTGAACATTACGTTTCGGGCAGTGCTACATAACGTTGTATAACTTATTCCCCAAACACTTCCGATTAATTCAATGTTTGAATTGCTAATTTTTTTCTCCTGTATGATAATGATAATGAAGACAAAATTCCTTTGTTGCCTTTTAGACTTCAAACTTTGGAGTAGTATTTCAAAGAAATTTCTAACTGTGTTGTCTATTACTTATGTACGATTTCAGCAATGTTTTAAGCTCAAAAGATATGAAATCCCGTTCACAATTACTGAACGTTTGAAAGCTCACCGATGATGGCATTTCTTTATTCATGTCAAAACAAAATACAGATAGCAGTTATGGAAAAGTCATATACGAACGATTATTATGAATGGAGAACATAATCTTAACATATTGTCATGTTACACCAAATGAATCCATACACAGCAATGAAATATGAATGGTGTCAAGACCTTTTCAATATCTACAATCGTGGGCTGAAGTATCTGCTTTTACTATTTTATCTTCATGGTGTAAAAGCCCTTCCTTGCTATCATTCTGTTTTAGTTGTTTCTGCTCTACAGCTTTTCCTGACAGCTACGCTATTTCAAAATAACTATATTCTATCCCTGCTAATACCCTATCAAATGACAAGCGTATGCTTGACATTTAAGTATATATTGAAACAAGATGCTGGAGTATATTAATCTTATTTTACAAAGAATAATACAAAACATATAATATTAAGGATGTTATTACTCTCAAGACGAGAATGGTTCTATATCTAATGTCCGAACTTTAAAATTTTAACCGACTGGGTACGGGCAAAGCTGATGATTTGAATATCTGCGTTGTTTTCGAGATTCTTTCATACATTATTAATATACAAAACCTTCGCAAGTTATACATGTGTGCGCATAGATGTGTATAAGTGAGCGCGTATTTACGTATTTATGTCGGAATAAACACACACACACACACACACGCATGCACATATGTATATAGGTATATATACAAATATATAGGTCTCTCTCTCTCTCTCTCTCTCT
>NC_068993.1:23202797-23208477 GCF_001194135.2 Octopus bimaculoides
ACCCACTCACGCACCCACTCACGCACCCACTCACGCACCCACTCACGCACCCACTCACGCACCCACTCACGCACCCATATGTACATTTCATATGCAATAAGGTCTGCAAATCAAACGGAGGCCTCAAAAGACATTTCAAGATCCACAAAGATCAGAAGTTAACTGCAACTCTTGGTGGTCCAAATCAAATATGCACTGGTGTTGGTGCCACGTACAAAGCACTCCGTACACTCTGTAAACTGGTTGGCGTCAGGAAGGGTATCCAGCCGTAAAAACCAAGCGAAAATAGACTATAGTACTTGGTGTGGTCATTGGCCTTGCCATTTCCCGTCAAGCCATCCGATCCTTGGCAGCATGGCATTCGGACGTTAATTAATGATGATGATGATGATAAGTAGGAGGACGAGGAGGAGGTGGAGGAGGAGGAGAGGAGGCGGAGTACGAGGACGAGGAGTACGAGGACGAGGAGTACGAGGACGAGGAGGACAAGAAAGAGGTCCCTGTTTTGCAAATGATGCTAAAGATGATTCAATTTTGTTTAAAGAGTCATTTTTAACAGTCTTCTAAATACTAAACGGGATGATACATTTTGCATTTCGCATCTTTTTCAAGAATATATTTGTTTGAAAGACGAGGAAGAAGAGCTATTGACTTGTTTGAGAGATAAACGAGCTGATTAAGCTGATTATGTTCAAATCTAGGAATCTGGTAATTCGAAGACTTTGATCATATGAACTGGTGTATTTGCAAATATATTACCGGTATATCTGCTGTGTGCAACAGAGAACAAAATTGTCACCTGCATTCTGTTGACTTCCGAAAATGTTGTCCACATAGTACGAAATTAAATTATATATCGACACCAAGAACGTCCAAAAGAAATTAAAAAAGGTATAAGGGAAGAATGTCGGTTCAGGGTCGCAAACTACGTGTGCTCTTTATTCATCTATCTAAACTTTCTTTCTCTTTCTAAGTGTGTGAGTGTGTGTGTATGTGTGTGCGTGTGTGTGTATGTGTGAATGTGTGTGTCACTAAGTGTGTGTGGCTGTGTTAGCTTATCATGCAGTACTTGACTCGATCATGTAATCATGTGCTACTATGCAAGTGTCTTAGACATAGAGTCAAATCTGCGTCCGTAGGCGTAGGAGTAGATGTGTTGTAAGTAGCTTGCTTACGAACCATATGGTTCCGGGTTCAGTCCCACTGCGTGGCACCTTGGGCAAGTGTTTTCTACTATAGCCTCGGGCCGACCAAATCCTTGTGAGTGGATTTGGTAGACGGAGACTGAAAGAAACCCGTCGTATATATGTATATATATATATGTGTGTGTATATGTTTGTTTGTCTGTGTTTGGCCCCCAACATCGCTTGACAACCGATGCTGCTGTGTTTATGTCCCCGTAACTAGCGGTTCGGCAAAAGAGTCCAATAGAATAAGTACTAGGTTTAAAAAGAACAAGACCTGGGATCGATTTGCTCGACTAAAGGCGGTGCTCCAGCATGGCTACAGTCAGATAACTGAAACAAATAAAAGAGTGTCATGCATATTTAGGTATCATGAAATTCAGTAGCTTGTCTTGTCAGCAATCACCGCAACATAATCGTTCTACAATATAAACCAAAATTAATTTCTTTGGGATTTCATATTTAAATAAACGATAAAAATTGTTGGCTATCATGTTTATTTCAAAAATATTAAGATCGCTAGTTAAATTGAATTATAAGTTCACAAATTTTCAACACATGTATAATAATAAAACATCCAAATCGATATTTTTCATCTTTATGCTACCCTTAATTCGTACAGCTAGCAGGGAGTAAAAATAAATAAACGACAGAAAGACTAACAATTTTTTTCCAACTCTGAAGCATCTGATTCATTTTAGGAATATGTTTTCTGAAAATTCTTTACATTCTTCTTTTTATGTATGTCATGATTTTCCATTGTCAAATAGTTACAAGTAATATATCAATTTTTTTATGAAATAAAATAAAGATAATCTAATTCAGAACTTCAAGAGGAGAACCGTTAAATAGCAGTAGAAAGTTCAAAAAGCAATTCAAAATAACATTAACATATAAAAACTCGGTTATTTTTCCTTTTCTTTATACTTCATATGAAATCCTATTTATGAAACGAACTCTTCAAAACTATGATGACACTTCATTCACTTCATAAACAATGTGAATATGTGAAACATACGAACTATAGCAAAGATTATGTCTATTAGTAAATATAATTCTCAACTGACCTGATGTAGTATTTCATGTTTTTGATGTACCTGGTTACGGTTAAACAGCGATGCTAAGTATGGATGGATATAAAATATTTATTGGACCCTTCAGAAATGATAACCAGATTTGAATTAAAATGGGAATTACAAAGACGAAGAGGATTAAAGCCAGAGTCTGTAATGTTTGGGGCGAAAGCGAAATTGTGGGAATAGAAAGGAAAAGAATAGGGTGCGTGAAGTGGGATTCCTATGTTCTTTGAGCTGTGAAAAACAATCTTCATAGGTGATTGCTTTATCTTTATTGGGAATATAAAATGTAAATCTGGTAAATCCAGGCGGATGTTTCATGTTAACTATGAACTGGGTATATTTATAGAAAGAATCGTCGTTGCGGATGGACATAAGGTTTCAAGGAAGCGTAATAAACTGATTCTCATTTATTTAGAGGTGAATGCACAAAAGTGAAAGGGAAACTATTTCATGAGTTTGGCAACCATGTGACAATATTCATAATGTGTTCTCTTGTAAGATAAGTATTCGATATATGCAAAGTAAAATACCAAAGATGTATTCTACGCCCAGATAGTCATAATGTACACTAATAGTATTTAAAAGGTAAAAAAGACAAAAAAACATTTCGAAATGGAAGTATTTATTTTTGACAGGTCAACAGAGTCTTACCAAACAGCATTGAAATGTTTTGGGGCTATGAAGGAATTTAAATGATGTAACTACATGTAACTACATGAATTCTCAGCAAATACAAGTTCATGCAAAGTAAAATTTCTCATGAGATTCAGTTTTACAAAATCTTCATGGAATAAAATGCAGTAAACATTTAGAAATAGTAAAACTTTCCGTATCTGCACCAACAACTTCTGACTTGAATGGATGGAGAGAGGAGATGTAAAAAATATGTTTCCATTGTAGTAGGAGTTGTCAAATAGTTGCTAGTATTTCGGGGAGTTCTGAGAGCAACAGAAAGAAAAGATATAGAAAGGGAAATTAGTTAGTGTAACTGAAAATATTTATTACTAAGAGTGCACTCTCGAACCCACTCACATGAAGACGTGCAGATACATAGCTATTGTTGAATTATGTTAAATCAATAATGTGTATTATGAATGAAGCAATCATTAATTACCAACTGTGTTCTTATCTATATATATATACATCTATGTATGTGTACACATATGCATGTATTTGTGTATGGTATATGTATGAATATGTGCATGTTTATGCGTGTATATATACGCATGTGCATATACATATGCTTGTATACATGTATGTGCATTCGTGTATATATGCACATGTGCATATATACATATACATGCATACATATTGTTGCTGCTACTAAATATTAATTTATATATGTATATATTATTACTTATAATAATTTTTTCAATCATTATATAATGAGATTAATAAAAGAGTTTAATATAATAGATAAATAGGTGAGGTTGTATATGATGTTGAATATAATAGTTTTTCAGTTATTATATAAGGTTAATTCCTGTAGAAGGGATTATTATATTAATTAAATAATTAATTAATTAATGCGACGTAAAGTGTCTAAGTTTCTATGAAGCATTACGTAGAATTATTGTGTAGTTATTATTCTTTAGTAATCTATTAACCATAAAGTAGAATACTTGCGTGCTGCTTTTGTGCTTTAGATGTCCAGTGACGTCATCAACATTTTTATATAAATATACACATTTTGTTTCGGTAAAATTAGCAATTTTTATTTTAGACTATTTTTATATGTAGATTTCAAAGTTTCATAAAAAATATGGAATTAGCATGGTATTTTTTACATTTTATTTTTATAAAGTAAATTAATTATTGAATGACGTTGATCTTGGTTGAATGAATGAATGTCTCAAGTTAACTTAGACTTGGCGTTGCTTCTTGCTAGGGCTTTTTAACAACAGAAATTGTTCAAACGGAATTAATATTCAAAGATTGAAATTATGTAACTACAGGTATATTACCCCAAGAATTTCATGTCCAGTCCTCGATTTTTCAAAGGTAGGTGGTGAACGGTCCGATCCGTATGCAGCTCCCTCTCGTATTTTGAACTATCCACGCAATCTCCCTGCTGTCTTCTGAAATCTCCTTTTTAACAGAAAGTAAACGTGATTACCTGCCTTGTTCGATAACCGGAAGTCAACGAGAATACCTGCTTCATCTCTGGCTCACTTCCTGTATGTATATATATACATACCTACGTCAATTCAATTCTGCAAAAAGGTTATTTGCACTGATTATGAATATACATGACATTCTCCCCCTTAAAGGAAGAAAGTTGAACGCAGTGAAAATTTTCTTATTTACAATGACAAATTATGAGAACTGCATAAGGGATACGAATACGTGTAACATCCTGTCACAATCAGCTGACTCGAGATAGTGCATCCGCAATGACATTGTCTTTACCTTTAATATGTTGAGATATATTGAGATTAAATTCTTGCATAGATATATTGAGATTAAATTCTTGCAAAGATAAACTCCATCTCATTCATCTCCGATTTTTGTTCTTCATCTTGTACAGAAGAGTCAGCGGATTGTGTTCGGTGCACAATTCAATGGGATACTTTGTGGTTCCCAAATATGCGTGAAAATGTCGTAATGACAATAACAAAGCAAGGGTTTCTTTCTCAATGTTTGAATAACTTCACTGGTGTTTGTCAAATTTCGTTGAGTAATAACAAACAGGATGATAAACATGTATGTATATATATATTGATAGAAAAGACAACAAAAAAAAAACAAAAACAAAGAGAATACGATATTATATAAATAGAGGAATTTATCTGTAAAAACATGTGATAATGATTTGGTAACCATGATAAAACTCTAAATCATAACATATGTTAATAATATTCTATTTAATATCGAGGTCTCATTCTTTTGTTGCTATTTATTATTATTATTATTATTATTATTATTATTATTATTATTATTATTATTATTATTATTATTATTTTTATTATTATTATTATTATTATTATTATTATTATTATTAATATTCTTATTATTCAGTAGTTTTATTTTCATAACGTGCTTTCACTTCATTACCGAGCGCAGCTCTGTGTGCCTTGGGTGTGTGCTGTGGTTTACTGTGATGCTCTTATGATTACTGCATTGAAAGTGTTTTGCGTAGGATGTGTGCAGTGCCCAATAGTGCAATTTTCTGTATGTTATATATATTTGTAAGTCCTGGTAATTTTTGTTATGTATTTGTCTGAATATTTTTTATTATACCTAAGGCACCTACTATGATAGGAATTGTTTCTATTTTTAGATTCCACATTCGAGTTACCTCTATTTTCAGGTCTTTGTATTTTGAAAGTTTCTCCATTTCTTTTAGGGAAACGTTGTCATCTGCTGGTATTGATACATCAATTAGAAAGCATTTTTTCCCGTCTATCGGCCTTAATT
>NC_068993.1:23209467-23210213 GCF_001194135.2 Octopus bimaculoides
TATATATATATAGAGAGAGAGAGAGAGAGAGAGAGAGAGAGAGAGAATGGAATAAGCATGTGCTTCAAGAGAAAACAGGTGAGATTTATCTTAACTACGCAACACACACAAACACAAACAACCGAACAAACTCTCTCGCACATACACACGCACAAATAGTTAATTCAAATAAAGAAACAGTTCAAATAATCGAGTTAGAAAAATGAATAAAACAACGAAAAAAAAAACAGGAGCGTTAAGATGTGAACAAAAAATGTATTAACTTGACGCTTGGTGAGATGAGAGAGTTTGACGTTTCGAGCATAGCTCTTCGTGGGAAAGGAAAAAGATAGAAAAGAAATCACCTTATATTTATCTATATTTATCTATATTTGTGTGTGTCTGTGTGAGGCTTATTGGTTGGAGTGTTGCACTCTCGATCAAGCAATCGTTATTTCAATTCCTAGACAGAATGGAGCGTTGTGTTCTTGAGCAAAATACCTCACCTCATGTTGCTGTGCGATGACTTCGACACCTGACGCGTGGTACACAGTGCACCTGTTCAGACAATGTCGATTTCATGGAGGGAGGAAGCTAATATGAGGCACATACGTTTGATCACTATAAATAAATCGTTTATGCTGGTCGTTCGGCAAGAATCTGAATGCTCATACATCGTCTTTGCAGGGATAATCCATAATATATATATATATATATATATGTGTGTGTGTGTGTGTGTGTGTGTGTGTGTGTGTGTGTGTGTGTGT
>NC_068993.1:23210871-23216926 GCF_001194135.2 Octopus bimaculoides
AGAGAGAGAGAGAGAGAGAGATAGATAGATAGATAGATAGATAGATAGATAGATTGTTTGTGTGTGTGAGAGAGAGAGATTACATACAGGCTATCTATAGTCAACATGACCTGTTTCGAACCTCTAGCTTTTGAAACGACCTTCAACAAACGTCCAGATAACTGACGAAACCTAAACAATGATGTAATATTGTTTGAAAGAGAAAGAATAAAACAGTGGAGGAGAGAGAGCAGCAACCACGACAGATTCCGGCATCCACATGTGACCAATGCAATTTCCTGTAATACGTGTGGTTGGAACACGTTAGCCACATTCACCACTGGCGTTAATGATCCAAATATTCGTCCAGAAGAAATCCAACCTTGGATTCGCAATCTGAGCCGAGGTCAACAACGTGGATAATATATTTACACATATGTATGCATTTGTGTATATGTATATACCCATGTGTATATATCCTCGTGTTTGAGTTTGTCCCTCTTTACCGCTTGACGAACGGTATGGATTTGTTTATGACGACATAACTGAACGTTCGGCAAATGAGTTTGATAGAATAAGTACCGCACTTAAAAAGAAATAAGTATTGAACCCAGTTTGTTTGGATAAATCTTTTAAGGTAGTGCCCTTGCATGGCCGCTCTCTAGTAAAGGAGACAAATAGAAGATAAAGAAATAGAAGGAAAGCAGCATCTGTGAAAACATAATTGTGGTGGTTGTGGTGGTGATGTTCATGGTAGTAGTAGTAGTAGTAGTAGTAGTAGTAGTAGTAGTAGTAGTAGTAGTAGTAGTAGTAGTAGTAGTAGTAGTAGTAGTAGTAGTAGTGGTGGTGGTGGTGGTGGTGGTGGTGGTGGTGGTGGTTTTGGTGATGAAATTAGCTTTCTTTGAAATGTCATTAGCACGCAATCACTTTCTAGGAAAATACACAAATTTATATTCTGAGAACATTTAAATAATTGAATTTTGTTCAGAAGTAGTGTATTCTACTGCAAGATAAAAAGAGTAAGAAAAATATCGTATATTTTCAAAGTACACTCAATGCCTGCAGTCGATGTCTCACATTTTTGGAATTAAAAGTTAACTATGTAAAGCACTGTAGATGTCATTCGGAAACAAAGAAGTATATCACAATCACAGTATAAGGATGAAAGAAGCGACTGATTAGTTTTGAATAGCGGTAGGTTTCTATCGAATACTTTCAAATGTTCTGGAGTTAAAATTAACTATGTAACACTGTATCATGTCTATATACTATAAAATTCGTTTAAAATGAAGTGGAAATGTTATTAGTTGAGGGCAAAATATTTTTTGAACAACTTACAAATGTAGAACGAATTTTGACATTTTTAATATTTATGAAATAATTCAGAAGCAACTTTAGAATTTTCTTCTGAGTTATTTCCTTTAAGATTGCAAAGGGGTTGACTTCATAATACTGATGCAATGACTTAGACTATTATATTTCTCATACTCGTTGAAAGTTATGCTAGAATAAAAAAAAAACTCTAGGATTCTGCAGCCGCATTTATTATTCTAGTCTACTTTCTTTCCGGGCAATGCCTCTATTATTATAATTAATTGTTTACCTTTCTAATTTAAAAATGATACTATTGCAAATATTTTTTTAAAATACACATTGTGTTCCAGCTTGGAAATTTTGCTGGTACCTAAAAATAGCAAAGGATTAATAATATCATACTTCTTACAAATAAATATATTTTAAACATATTTTAAATAAAAATTATGCTATATTATAAGTTTATCAATAATTTGTTTTGATATGTGTGAACGGAACTGAAAGAAACGTTACTAGGATTTCACTATTGTGTATAGAACAACCGCAACTCTGAATCGCGCTAAGTACCACTTCGCTAAACGACTCACGACGACAGACAATCTTTTTCTTAATGCTAAATATTTAAAAATGACAGTAATATACTGATTTCTTAAAATAATCACCGTTTTTCTTTATCACTTAAAGTCACACGACTTTTTTAGCTGATATTTTGGACGAGGTTTTTATTATAAGATTTATCGTATAGAGCTCTTGCATTTGAACATGATAGTCCTATAGTTTTAATTTACAATAACTGAGATATATTGGTTCAAATTCAATTTTGGGGTTTACTTATTTTCTTTTCTTCACTTCCGGACACACTCCTTTTTCTAGCTAATACTTTTTAATATGGTTTTCACTAAATATTATTAAAATCCAATTACTGAATAATTTTCTGTTAATATAACTAAAATATTTTGATACTAAGTCAATTTTATGCTTTACTCTAACCGAACATTTATTTTAATGAACCAAATTTCCATTATTTTTGTCAAAATATAGCTTAGGATGGGATCATCATTGCTAAAACAGACGAATTATTTTTGTCTGAGAAAAGAAATAGTGATGAACCCAAGAATTTCACGCGAGTAGCTTAAAGTTAATCCTAAGAATACATTCATACACAGCCGAGGGTGAATTTCCAACATGTTACTAGTTGTGGTTCAGTACTGGGTTAGGACTATAAAGCAGGCCTTCTATTCAAAAAATCGTAATCACTTGTATGTAGTTTTTATAAGACTTACACATTTTAAGTATAAAAACATGGAGCAATTTGAAAACAGTTTACATGTTCTGTATGACAGGCGGAGACGGCATGAAAAGGCTACATTATCAACTCAATTATTTTCAGTTTATTGGTGGTTTACAGGTAAATAATAACAGACAATGTGACAATAAGTAGTAGGTACACTAATTCACATGTATACCTGTCATAAAAATTCAAACATTAGATATTTACAGCCAATGGTAGAAACATGAACGAAAAATGAATAACTGTTATAGAGTCAAACATAAATTAGTTCACAAGAA
The DNA here is from genome assembly GCF_001194135.2 of Octopus bimaculoides. Taxonomy (NCBI): domain Eukaryota; kingdom Metazoa; phylum Mollusca; class Cephalopoda; order Octopoda; family Octopodidae; genus Octopus; species Octopus bimaculoides. The sequence continues at coordinate 23,213,734 of NC_068993.1, forward strand.
AGTGTTAAATATCAGCATCACATGCCCACGTCGCACTGTGTTGATGTATACGGTCATTAATATATAACTGATGTCAAAAGCGAGTATTTAAAGTTCAGAGTTTGAAATGTGTCTATTATAACTGAACTACCTGGGGAGTGTATAATTCTATATAAAGAACTTCAGGGTGAAGTGCATTTTCTACTTTGTGTGGAAGGTGACTTCCCCTAGAGCTGTGAGTTTGAATGTGAATGAATATAAATGGAATTAAAACTAAACTTTGGCATCTATATGAGACTCACCCCTAAAAATAATACTTATATAGCATACATTATATCATATACACAAGTAAGTAACTGCATTTATATATATATATATATATATATATATATATATATATATATATATATATATAAATATAAATGCATGTATGTAAGCATATATGTATGTATGCATGTATGTATACGTGGGTCTTCTTGTATGTATGTATAAATACAATACATTATTTATTGATACGGTTTTAAGTTGATATCTTGAAAGTATTATATTGAAGCTACTATTCCATTCACAATTTTTCTGATATATGTTATTATGGATAAAATATTCAAAATATTTTGCATATTATATTCTAAGCCTGCCATAATCTAGCACATCGCCATGAAACATCGGATTACTTATACTTCTATTAAAACTACTAATGGTTTCATGGCTACTACTCTTAGTCACAGGTTCATAAAAGTGTCTCAATTTTGTTGCAATCTCTAACTTTTCTCAATAAAACACACGAAATGCAATAACAGTTTTTCAAAATAAAGCTTACACTGTAGGAGAGTAAACGATTAACGTTGTTTTTTCTAGATTAAAATTTCTTTATAACACTTATGTCGCTTTTTGTGATATGTATGTATATTGAAACACTTCACTAATATTATGAATTTCATTACACTTCAGGAAATATAAATAAATACACACCCTATACACACGTATACACAAAAAAACAGTGCCCTTCACACACACAGTTCTATATGTGAGTATGTATTTGTGTGCTTCTATCTTGAAATAAAAGAAAGTGCAATAAATACGTTGCGAGCTGCCAGAGTCGCTAGCGCGCTAGGCAAAATACTTATCAGTTCTGTGTTCACAGTTCAGTCTCCTCGTTGATTGGATTTGCCTTTTTCAGTCTCTCGAGACAGCGAAAACAAGCACCATGTGTGACCCCTCCCCGAAAATCGATGGCCTTGTACCAACATTTCACAACGGACGTGTTGCGTGGTGTTTATTTCTTTAGACGAACAATCGTTTACACAGATGTCTATCATATTGTCTCTCACAAACAAGTATAAAAAATGTAAAACGCTTATCCGACATTTCAGCTGTTCTCCATGAGACTAAATTCTGGTTATGATTCCCAAAGTAGTTTTTATCAGTTGGTGTTAAAATTACTTAACATTAGTCAAAAGAGGACAAGCGACTTAATATGTTTGCTGATTATTGATATGAGAAACTTCAGAGTAGTAATAGGATGCTGGAGAGGAAAATCGGTTAAGAACTTCTTCCAGTGACATTGGTGCCTAATTAGTTGCTCCTTTTTATTTTGATCGTTAATTAGTGCCAGGTGAATTTAATGCACCTAATTCCCCTAAATCTACAGAATTATAAGAAGTGGTATTCGCCATCTTCATTTTTAATTTTGTATTTGGTATATAATAAATAGAGATATTAATATTTCTAAATCTTTCTAAAGGAGACTACGGCAGCGGTACTGGATATTAATACTTATCACCAAGCCAACATGGCGATGGCCTCTTGGAGCTAATCAACGGCAGCATTTGTCCTATTTTTCGGACTGCCAGTACCGCTGCCGTAGTCTCCTTTGGAGAGATTTAGAAATATTAATATCTCTATTTTTGAAAACCAGTGGATGTTTTCCACTGAATTTAGGTAAATAATCCTTCGTACAGATGGTCAGTAGCCACGTCTGCTGGGTTCGGCTGCTCTACGTTGATAAGGGGCAATACTCCGAAACTAGTCTGTAGATGACAGACCAGCAAGGGGAAGCGGCTGACCTCCCCTGTTCGAAGGTTATAATGGATACAGGTTCGTGTGTCACATAGCTAGCTAGAGGCGATGGCCTCTTGGAGCTAATCAACGGCAGCATTCGTCCCATTTTTTGGACTGCCATATTAGCTTGGCGATAACTATTAATATATAATAAATGCTTTTGTCAAATCCGCTTAATTTCAGGGCGTTGTTATAAAATGGTGCTTGTTGTCTAAAGATATCTCCGTTAGCCGATAAGTTTGACAACCTAATAGAGATAGCTACCACGATGCTATTTATAGTTGAATGGGGATGGTTTGAGGATACATTGATATAATGAAGGGTTTGGTTCGGTTTCCTATACGGATAGTAGAGTCCGGTATTTAGGTCTAATGTAACGTCAAGAAAATTAGCTACCTTAGGGTTGATATAAAAAATTATATCAAGGTTATAAATTTTTTTATAAATTACTATAAATCATTTTTAAATCTTATTATCGCGGGATTAGAGAGATTGTGTGTGAGAAATAGGGCGTCATCCCTATAAATACCGCCGAAAGGAACAAGGGAAGCTACTTTTTATCTTATCAAGGAAATACAGACCCACTAAATCAGTGATTTGTGCTGAATCCAACGGGCCCATTGTTATATCAAATAGGGCCTTGAATTCAGACCTGACCCAGTTTTGGTCGGTATAATTAATTGAAGTCATCCAAGCGGCGTGTATCGATGATTTCGCTCGCAATGAGTACTTCTTAATACAGTCCATATATTTAGAAGTATACTTTAAAAAATAAACTTTATTAAAAATATAACTTTATATATATACACACATATATGTGTATGTATGTGTATGTAAACATATATATAGGCGCAGGAGTGGCTGTGTGGTAAGTAGCTTGCTTACCTACCACATGGTTCCGGGTTCATCTCACTGCGTGGCACCTTGGGCAAGTGTCTTCTAGTATAGCCTCGGGCCGACCAAAGCCTTGTGAGTGAATTTGGTAGACGGAAACTGAAAGAAGCCTGTCGTATATATGTATATATATATATATATATATATATATATATATATGTATGTATGTGTGCGTATATGTTTGTGTCTGTATCCCCCCAACATCGCTTGACAAACGATGGTGGTGTGTTTAGGTCCCCGTAACCTAGCGGTTCAGCAA
>NC_068993.1:23217043-23218229 GCF_001194135.2 Octopus bimaculoides
ATATATATATATATATATATATATATATATACAAGTATGGAAGTAAATGGTGAAGCCGTTTTCACGTGATAAGCGATTACACACACATCTCTGTTTTATATACAGTATAGATATATGAGGAAGGAACACTTTTGAGTATTATCATTTATTCCCCATTACAAACATTTTATTTGCTAATGGGAATTACAAAATATCCTTTTGGATGATTGTTCTATATTAATTAGCAATCAGGGGTCCTATAGATACCCGAGTGAGTGAAAAAGAAAACCTAGCAGTACAGAAAGAGGAGAGCGCGTAGGGCTGAAAGTAATAAACTTTCATACGTAATATAATTGACTGCATATATTTTATTAGAATAAGTGTAGAGATATGGGGAATAAGAGATAGAAGAGTGAGATCTGAACAATTTTCTGTAGAACATTACGTATGGGCCCGTTTAGTAAGTGGAATGTGTTAATTCATCTAGAATTTCTCAGCTTCTCTTCACTCCTTAGTTCGGATATTTTCTGCAACCTTTAGAAGAGGCACACCCATCCATTAGATGTACGTCTTATTTTTACCACTTTGCTTGTATTAAGTGACATTAAATAAGGTAAAATATAGTTATTTTAATATGTTTTACCAATACGAAGCTAAATCTAATATATACACACATCTGTACATATGCGTCAGATATATTTACACCAATATTTCAACTTAATATAAGCAGCTAGATCGTATCAACTGCCAAAGGAAACGCTTGTCAGACGTCAGCCATTTTCACCTGAATTAGAATTGTTCACTAAACTACTTTCAAAAATCAGTTATCCCACTACCACTCTATGAGACATATTCGGTAGAGAGGTATTCTGAATTGTTAAAATCGGAATGTCGTAAAATAACGACTTCACATGCCATATATGGGATATACTCTTAGGATATTGCATACTGCAGCTTAGTAACGCTGTTTCCGAACGATTGAACAAACTGACATATATACATACAAGCACACATGCATATACTATTAATAGATTTATAAACAAAACATTTAACCTGCAGTTATCAGTGCAAATAATTACTTGATCAAGAGTATATTATATATCTCCTTTTATAATAATAATAATGCACTTTATGCTCACTTTTAATGTGTCATCTCTCTCTCTCTCTCTCTCTCTCTCTCTCTCTCTCTCTCTCTCTCTCTCTCTCT
>NC_068993.1:23218540-23219303 GCF_001194135.2 Octopus bimaculoides
TATATATATACGCTTTACTCTTTTACTCTTTTACATGTTTCAGTCATTTAACTGCGGCCATGCTGGAGCACTATCTTTAGACGAACTAGACCCCAGAATATATTCTTTGTAAGCCTAGTATTTATTCTATCCGTCTGTTTTGCCGAATAGCTAAGTTTCAGGGAAATAAACACACCAACATACATTAGCAAGTGACGGTGGGCGGACAAACACAGACACAATGGCGCACACACATAAATATACATACATATATATAGGCTTTGGTCGACCCGAGGACATAGTAAAAGACAGTTGCTCAACGTTCCACGTAATGGGAAGCAAACTTTTTACCACACAGACACACCTGCGCCCATATATATATATATATATATAATACTCATTCAGATATGTATGTAAGTATATATATTAATATAGATATATGTGTATGTACGTATATGTATAATTTACAATTGTACAGATATGTATAATTGCACAGTACAATTTTATTCAGTCAGAGTCCCGTAACTAATTAAATCCAGCAGTAGTGATTATAAATTACTTCTAAAAGAAAACGAGATTCGATCATCATGTTACAGTTCAAGATTGAAACAAACGCATTTAACTTTTCTTAATCGCTTTCTTATTTCGAAATGGTTAATATCATTATCACATAAACACGTACACACACATAAATGCATACATACATACACACATATATACATGCACACACACACACACACGCACCCCCCCCCACATATATATATATATATATATATATATATAT
>NC_068993.1:23219423-23221181 GCF_001194135.2 Octopus bimaculoides
ATATATGTATCTATGTATGTAACAATTGAAATTTCGTTGAATTAGGTACTTAATTTGAAACACCAAGTCAGTCCGGTATTATCAGCACAGCACGAAGGCGAATAAAATCAAAATAAGCAACAAGATATAAAGTAGTGATGCAGCTTGACCGTTTCAAGCGGCTCCATTTAATTGAACAAATAATCATTACATCAATTTAAATACATGGCTATCATCAGCTGTACAAATACATAAAATTTTAATTAGTTGGACACATCAACATAATTTTAACAGTATAGTTCTTATCGTTAGAGCGTAGCATACTCCGCCCAGTTGCCTCACTACCTCTTTTATCTAAACTGATATTCCTACTGGTTGTAGCATCTAATTTCCCATTCCATCTTCTTGCTCTGTTAAAGTATTTGAGAAAAATTATATTAATGTGTCCAACTGATTAAAATTCTATTTATTTGTGCAGCTGATGAGAGCCCTGTATTTAAATTAATATAATGATTCCTTTGTTCAAATAAATAGAGTCGCTTGAAACGGTCTTACTGCATCACTTCTTGATAACCTGTTGCTTATTTTGATTTGATGTATGCATGTATGAATATATACATACATTCATAGATAAATACATATATACTTATGGGATATGTAGCACACTGCCTAAATATCTTGAGAAATTAGGATTCTTAAAACTAGAATGGAGAAAGCTGATTCGAAGACAACAGAACCAGTGCATCACTAGAACTGTAAAAATCTGTAAAACTCTTCAGACGTTTATCATTTAAGTATATATGAGCATGTCTAGATATGCAGCTATATGTATGAGAATACATACACAAAACAATACATACAAATCTGCACATATACATACCCTGTTAACGTTGAAATTCTAATGAAGGAGACTTGAATCTAAGTTAGAAACATGCTCTTCTCTTTTATCAATACATCTTGAAATAAAACCGAATAATGACCTGCATACACACATATATACATATATAATACATACATACGTACATACATACATACATACATAGACAGATACATACATACATACATACATACATACATACATACATACATACATGCATACATACATACATACGTATGTATGTACACCTCCCTATATATATCCGCAATGAAATTCACTGGAAAAAATGATCATTCAAACTAAACAGCAATAAAAGATTTCATCACATTTTATACAAGTTTAAAAGATCTTTGAAAAATCCTTTCATATATTTACATATAATTGAATGCTACGTTGTTACATAGTAAAAACAATTATGTAAATAGAGTATGTGCGTGTCAATGTGTTCATTTATGTGAGTGTTTGCTTATAAATGTATCCACACACATACGCCTTACATATGTATCTATAAGCACGGTGCATACATGCCTCTGCATGTCTCAAACATATTCGTAAAAGAAGATAGACAGATAATAACCTGAAAATATTCACTGCGAGATAGATATATATATATATATATATATATACAGGCTAGCCTGTATAGTCTGGCTAATTCAAAATGTTTGTTTTTGCGTTCTTCCTATCTACTTGGAGAGTCTAAACGTAGTTATAAAAATATATCCTTCTGTTTAAATGTAATTGCATTAAATTTCTATATCTTTGTGCAGCTGAGGATTGCTGTGCATTTCATATTTGATGTAATGTTCACATTGCTGAATTAAATTGAGTCGCATGAAACGATCGTACTGCATTAACTTTGGATATCCTTGCTTATTTTGAATTATATATATATATATATATAT
>NC_068993.1:23222206-23223073 GCF_001194135.2 Octopus bimaculoides
ATATATATTAGAGGCGACTCCAAGTCATCAGCGTCACTCGGGCTCATCACAGATTTCGCGTAAGACACATGCCTGCCCGAAGAATTTCACGTTTGCCGCAAATGACTTTTTTTTTTACACATATATATATATATATAGCACTATGTCTTTCATCATTTCTAAGTTAAGCTTTAAAATAAAGCAACCCTTCAAAACACAAATTTATCTTTACACAGAGATGCACAAAATAAACAGCAATCGAATAACGGCAGTAGAGTACACAACAAACATCAGAGATCTGACTGTCGCCTGTACTCTACACAAGAGATGCCAGTAGTCTTTTACATCTACCAGGCTCGTTCATATTAATCCGAGTTACTAGATAATGTTTTGTTTCTTTAAGAATATTGTAGAAGGGAAACTTTTCATAGATTGGAATTTAAATGCTCATCCCTATAGATGTTATTGTTTAAAAAAAAATTGAATTAGGATTAATTTTAATTTTCACGATTGCAAAGAGCAGCATGGGCTGTAACTTCTGAGCTGTCGTCAGGCGTGAGTGAACGATGTCGAGAGAGCGACCGCTACGAACGATATTTTTTGACACAGGGAACCTCTAAGACGACCGCTCGACGCTGAACAAAAATAAATTAAATGAGATCAGGCACACTAAAAGGGGCCCAAGTCATTGGCTTCAATTGCATACTTGAAGTCAGTTTTGGCAGAAATTAAATCAGCTGAAATTAAATCACAAATTAAATCAGCTTGTAAATGCACGTTACTTTACTAAATTTATACTCGGGCTAAGCCCGAAAAGCCACTGATCTCTGTCTCTGACTCACTTTCTCTGTCTCTCTCTCTCTCTGTCTCTCTCTCTCTCTGTCTCCG
>NC_068993.1:23223923-23225612 GCF_001194135.2 Octopus bimaculoides
CTGATAATTATCCGATATTAATTAATATATGACTAATTACCAGATTTTATAATAATATTTATATATATATATATATATATATATATATTATATGTCCAACATTGACAAGACTAAAGAAGGTCGAAATCTGATAATCTGATAATCTGCAGATTATCAGATTATCAGAGGGTATTTATTTACCCTCTAGTGATATATGCTGGGGTATGATGCCATAGTACTTGCCTTCAATTCACCATTGGTGTTACAAGTAGTTTTGTTTGTCTCTCGCTCGACTGCGCCTCACACATCAAGGAGGTTGCAGTATGGGGAGTTAGTTGGTCAGATGACTGGCTATTTGAATTTTATCAGTCTCCTCAGATTGCACTGTCCTCAGATTGACACCCAAACACTCTGAAATGCTCGTATTGGAGCTCCCGGTGTGAATGCGAACCATGTCATTTCAAAATTTCTGGAAGCGTGAATTGCGTCGTGCTGCAGTTTTTCTCACAGACAGTGCCTAATTAATCCTACTATAATGTGTAGTCGACAAAGTCTAAAACAAACAATCTGCATGCGTGAAATTAAAACATAAAACCGAGACAATTTACCCATCGCACCCCGTGTGCGTTTGTGTATGTGCTTTTTTTGTGAGTGTGTGTGTGTGTGTGTGCTTGTGTGTATGTTTGTGCGTGTGTGTATATATATGAAAATAATAATAAAAAAAATCAATACCCACTCCCCTGCAGCATAATCACCTGAGATATCACGTCTAACATTGCAGTACATCCACGCAAAGCGCATATTTTTTTCAGAGATGGGTAGCGGAATACAAAGAATATTTTGAATAGCCAATCCTCGGTTGCCTGATGTGGTGATGTAAACGCTGCATTGATCTTTTGATGAAATGCTTACTTTTGTAGGATAGTTATTTATTTAGCACGTTCAGTTTTCATGGAAAAAAAAATTATGAACAAATTTGTGTAGGTCTGTGTCATTTTTCAATCCTAAATGAACGCTTAAATCTTCTAAATACAAAACATCATAAATATACGGATATTACACATATTAAAGATTTGAATATATATACGTTATTGTTACGAGTAACGCAAATATTTTGAGATTTTTCTTAATGCCACGAAACAGATGTTAAAAAGCCACTTGTATAATCGATCCTCTTAAAAATGTTTCCGAAACAGGTGTGATCGTTGTTGCCTCAAATTATAGATAATATTCGTAATCAATAATCTGAATGTGAATACGTGTTTTGTTCGGGTGACATAATTTGAGACAATGCGATGCAAGGTCATCGAAATATCATTTATCTGCCTGTTTTCAGGTTTTAGTTTCCTCTTATCACAATTTTGGTTTTAGTTCTAACTTCTTTTAAAATATTTATCACCTTTGAGAAACTATGGCTTCACGACTTTAATTTAATTGACTGACGAGATTGAAACATTGCTAATACAGTAATGTTTCATGTTTGAGCCGATTCATCTCGGTTGTCTATGAAATTAATTAGAGACATTTTAAAGTTATATTGTTCTAGTTGAACTTTTACACCAGCTCGCAACATTTCAAATTAAAGCAGCTTTGTCTAGACTTTACATGAACTATGATTCATGAGGTCTTCGGGATTAATCAGCAAGAAGAGGATAGATTGATGTATAGGTTAGATTGTTATATATGTATGTATATGTATATATATATATA
>NC_068993.1:23225866-23229809 GCF_001194135.2 Octopus bimaculoides
TATATATATATATATATGTGTGTGTGTGTGTGTGTGTGTGTATATATATATATATATATATAAAACATATATATATATGTATATATATATATATATATATATATATAATGATATGAATATTCATTAAAAACCGATGGTTGTTAAAATCGAATTCAGACGAGAAATTTAGATGATTGATAGAATTCGTATTTTCGTTTGAAGAAGCTATTCTTATTGTAGCATAATCGTTCCTATGATAATAAGAGCTTAGTGGAATTGAAAATGAAGAAAGATATAATCAGATGAAATGAAAAATTCATCGAATAACTTTTGTAGGAGATATTTTAAACTGTTATGAGTTTTAATAAGCATGATGTAATTTTTCTTTCATTTATGTTAGAAAATAAATATGAACACCAATTAAACGATATGAAGTTATATACTAAATATGTTATTTTGGGGGAAAAATATGTCCCATGATATTTGACTGACTGTGATACTACTACTACTACTACTACTACTACTACTACTACTACTATTGGTGCTGCTGCCTCTGCTGCTACTACTGCTGCTGCCGCTCGCTAATGTTAGTAATAATAACAATAATAATGACAATAATAATGACAATAATAATGATCGGTGGAAATTGAATCAAGTCACGAAGAACGTGAACAACATTTTGGAACACATCAGCACAAAAACATCACAGAAACAAATAATTTCAAAAGCCAGCAAGTATTGCTGTAGCAGAAAATGTGTGTTGAAGTAAAGAAAAAGAAATATAATGCAAGTGACAAAAGAAAAGATCCATAGCGGAAAAGAAGAAAACAGGCGGGTTTGATATGTTCTCGAATGACATTTCTGTGATAGACCGAAAAGAGAATGGGAGAGCTTAAAAGCGAACAAAAATACAGGGTACGGAACAAGAAGTATGATATTGAAAGTAAGAGTCTGAAAGTGTTAATGGGGGAACTGAAACAGAGCATCCTTGCAAAGAAAGCAAAGATGGTAAGATACGACCAAAGAAGGAAGGGATGCCGACAGAATGAATAAGTTATTTAGAGTAGATCAGAAGAGATGCTACAAAGATATAAACGGAGAGTGTAGAGATGAAAAGTTGATACCATACAACATTGTAAGTCAAAGGTCTTGGATTGATATCTGGAGCAAAGACAAGGAGCTCAAGAAAAACGCTGAGTGGTTGCAAGAACTGAAACAAACAGCAGTCTGCCCAAAAGAGGCAGAACTAGTCATTTCAGTTAGGGGGATGGAGGAAATCAGCAGAAAATCGGCAACTGTAAGACAGTAAACAAACTAAACAGCTTAGAAAGAAAAACAGCAGGAAGAAGCAGAAGAAGAAGAAGAAGAAGAAGAAGAAGAAGAAGAAGAAGAAGAAGAAGAAGAAGAAGAAGAAGAAGAAGAAGAAGAAGAAGGCGAGGGGAAGGAAAAAGTGAAGTCTTTCTCACTACAAGGAAATTGTAGTAGCACGAAGAACAAATTTGACAACAATTACGAAGAGTCTAACAAAAACAGAGTGAGCTGCGGGAAAGAGACTTTTGCAAATATCGTCGCAGTTAGGGCATTGGTTAATGTCTCATTGGGGAACAAGGTAGAAACACTAAACAAGGAAGCAAAATATATGAAACGGAATATTAGGTGAGCAGAATTGACGCCTCAAAACGACGTGCTTGGGGCAACAGCCAAACGGACATTTGTCTACAGGTGCGTCAACACAAAGCCAAGGAAACTCGAAAGCGCTAAACGCGATGAGGTGTAATAAATCTTGAACGACTTATGGCACGATATCCACCACATTGCAAAAGCGAGGCAGTACGGCAGAGAAGAGGTCCTTTTTAAGACCGAGGACAGGCGATACAGAGCTCGGTGACCACAGGTCACGCCGAGGAAATCGACCACATCCCAACGTACATGGAAGAAGGGCGGTACGAATTACGATACCTGCAGTCCCACCAGGCCTTGATTTGTGGTGGATTCTCGCCTGTACGGAAGAGGGAATCTCCTAGATGTCAAGATGGAGGAGGGAGTACTGGTTTGGGACTACATTGGAGGTTCTTCTCCATGGAAGTCAGACCAGTTTGGGAAAGTCCCATACTTGATTTCCCTCTCGAATGGAGTAGAACTAAGGGGGAACGTGAGTGGAAGAAGGCCAAATTTCCACGATTATTGCTCAACGGGGCACTTGCGGTGTTTCTTCCCACAGAACCAGAGCAGAAGGGCAGAAAGAAATGCCGAAGCGAAAGCACTGCAACCTATGAGTCTAGAAAAACAACAACAACAAGAACAAAAAGGCAGGGAAATAGAAACAAGAAATGGAACCCAAGGAGACAAGCCAGGCAGGTGTTACAGTGAAAATGACAGTGGGAGTAGCCGTAGCAGCAGTTGCGGAAGCTACACTAACAGGAACAACAACAACAAAAAATAACTACAAGAGAACCAGATCAAACAACGCAAGAAGAAAACATACAAGATGATGAGGGGGAAGCTCATGAGGCAAGAATAAAACAAAAAAGAGACACAGAAACATATGTCTGTAGCGTAGTGTTTAAGAGCGCACGCTACTAACCCCAAGATTCCGAGTTCGATTTCAAGCAGTGACCTGAACAACAACAACAACAACAACAATACTAATAATAATAATAATAATAATAATAATAATAATAATAATAATGATGATGATGATGATGATGATGATGATGATAATAATAATAATAATAATAACAATAATAATAACAATATCGAAAAATACCTTAGGAATGAGAACCCAGGCTTGAAATTTCCCCAAGACACCTCATGAAGGCTGGAGGGTATATCAGCAGAAACGCTGTGTTAACAACAAACAAGATGAGGACAAATATCCGTCAAATGTAAATAATGTAAATAATGTACATAATTCCTCATCTCTCAAATATAGAAGTATAGAAATGTTGACAAAAATTGAGAAGGAGTACAACAGAAATTTGAGGAAGCTAATGAAGTCAATGCTAAATGGTCCGAATCTAGCGAAGGTTGTAAATACTTGGGCACTATCATTACTTAGATACTATGCAGCGTTTGTAGAGTGTACAAAAACTGAATTAGCAAAGCTAGACGGAAGAAGTAGGAAGGAATTCAATATGAATGGAGGACTCAACCCAAAACTGGAGTAGCAAGGTAATACTTACAAAGAAAGGAAGGTGGCAGAGTGTCAATATTAGTAGAATTCTGCGTTGAGTTAGCTAGAGTAGATATAAACTACTACGTAGGTAATTGTGAAGAAAGTTTATCAAAAGTTGCTTGAATCACAGTAGCTAGAATCACATTTAATCTTTTCTGTCTTTGCTCTCTTGCACGCGTTCCGAAGAAAATACATCTGTCATATTAGATTCTATTTTCTGTTGTTTCCCTCTAGATTAAAATTTAGACTTCTCTTTGGAGTTCTATGAAATACAAACCAAATTTTGTTGAAGGATGCCTTTAATAAAAGCTCCATGATTTCTTTCTTTTCACTTCTAATAGCGGGTATTTGCGACAGGTATTAAATTATTCACCTTGAGGCAGATACATAAGACGGAAATCTTTATTTAATGTATGTGGGATATGATAAAATATTTTCCCATTAATATGAAAAATATCTGTCCGCTGAAAAAGGTTAAACAATAGAAATGTTGTTCCGTTCTGCAGCCCAAAAATATTTATATGTATATGGTTATAACCAAATAAGACATCTTTCTTTAACAAAACCTACATAGTGGTAGAAATACATATATTGATATATTGAATTATAATAATTAAAAATAGAAATGGAAATTGAAATATATAGACAATGGTATATGTATGTATGTATGTATGTATGTATGTGTGTGTGTGTATGTATGTATGTATGTATGTATGTATATGGTTTTTGTATTTGGCTTGCAAGATTCTTGTTGTGAATTCATGTGTTGAAACATGTTTTGTTGTATCC
>NC_068993.1:23229819-23235966 GCF_001194135.2 Octopus bimaculoides
TATATATATATATATATATATGTATATATATATATGGTGGTTTTCTACTCCTACTCCCTGTGAAGAGTCTGGTCAGCTCCTGTACCTACACCTTCGATCCACCATGCTATCTGATGTGGCTTTTTAAACCAGCTAGTGTATTGAAAAGACACCCACACACATTGCATATCCGATTTGAACAACTATGAGCTGCAGTTAAGTTCTTATCTTAGTAGTTGTTAAAATGTCTTTTGATAACTCCGTTAGATTTGCAGACCCTACGGCATACATGACATTGAAAGGTGTGCAGAGACATTAGACAGAATAGTTGGTGTAGGTTCGTTTCTCATGGATCGGCAAATGAGATTTGAGCCCAGCAAAAGAAAGGCATTGGCTGTCACGAATTTTGCACACAAAAAGATCGTTGCGATTCACCTTCTCGATCGTAACATTTCTCTCTAAATATATTTATTGAATTATGATTATTAAAAGTGAAAATGGAAATAAGAATATATAAACAATTTTATATGCCTGTGTGTATAAGCATATATACATACGCACAACCACATGGACGCACATAACGCAGTTATGTACATGCACATCCACACACTCCCAAACACATATAAATACACGCAAACAATCCAAAGCGAAGGTTTTGTTACTTCACTCATGTGTGTGTGTGTGCGCGCGTTGCGTGTGGTGGTTGTGTATGCATGTGTGTGTGTGTGTTTGTGTGTGTGTTTATGTCTATATACATATATATGTGTATATATTCCTATACACATATATATCTATGTATGTGTGTGTATATATATATATATCTGTATGTATGCACGTATACGAAAATACAAACATGCATATGTGTGTATCAGTGTGTATGTGTGAGTTTGCTATGTGTTTACAAATATATATTTTTCAGTAAACAGCATTTGTTATGAAAGTGATTTCATTCTATTTGATTTTCTTTAACTCATTAAATGCAGTAATTATTCTGTTTTATGTTGCTTTCAAATAGAGAGCAAAGTCTATTACATAATCAACAGTAGAAATTCAAGAGGTTTTCATTAGCCTATACAAACCTGTAGTTTCTGAACAAAATTTAGCAGAATGGAGATACCAAGAAATAATTAAGTGAAACTAAAATACCTTAAAGTAAATTTCTCAAAAAGAAAGGAAAGAAATTAACCATAGAAATAACGTGATAAAGGAAAGGAAGACATAAAAAAAATTACCATTCGTAAATACAAACGGCATTGCTGCCTTTTGTTTGGACAATAAAGTTCAAATTCAAATGCTGTTTACGTGGCATTTAAAAGACTGCACTTAAAGGAAGTGTTGAATCCATGCTGCATTGTTGCACTACATAAGAAAAGTTAATGGACGTTAGAGAATCTTGCACAGCCAGACGACGAGGAAGAAAATGCAGATATCGTAAGCGAAATTGAGTGTAACAGTGAAAGAATAGGAATAAAAGAGAAAGAGAGAGGTGTAGAAGGAGGGAGAGATAAGTGAGAAATAGTAGAGGAAAAAACTATATGAACTTTAGCAATATTCAAGAAGGAATCAAGAAGGAAAGGAGAGATTGAACATATATATCCGTGTGTGTGAGTTAATAAGTTTGTGTGTGTGTGTGTGTGTGTGTGTGTGTGTGTGTGTGTGTGTGTATGTGCGTGTGTGTGTGTGTGTGACGTAAATGTATTGATATTTTCCAGATTTTCTTTAGCAGATATCTAATGGCATTTGTTTGGTGATTTATTGAAATCTACTTAAACATCTAGGCTGATTTACTGGTGTTGGAAAGTTATTTTTTCTTTAAAATTTCTTTTGTTTATAAAGTTTATGCAATTATGTTTACTTTAATCAAAGCTGTTTGCACTAAGTCATATACATTGCAAATTTGATGCCTGTTTTTTCAGTATAAATAAATTTAAGTTTTGCGTCATGTGTATATTTTTACGTTCCCGCATGTTTATACATAGACATACATTAACTTACACATGTACTCCTAACCTCACAGACACATCTATTTCCATTCGCCACATATATTTATAAACACACAGTTGTCTACCAATACACACATATTACAACATATATATGTATGTGTGTGTATGTGTGTGTGTGTGTGTGTGTGTGTGTGTGTGTGTGTGTGTGTGTGTGTGTGTGTGTGTGTGTGTGTGTGTGTGTGTGTGTGTGTGTGTGTGTGCGTTTATGAATATCTATACACATATTTTTTTTTTGAGTATGTGGATTTGAGTGGGGTGGAAATTAAGTTGAAGACTGGGTTGTTATGGAGAGTTGCTTTGGAGAAATGTTTATTGATTAAAACTTGGTTTAAGTTATTATTTAGAATTTATGTATATAGAACATTCTAAGCAGCTATGGCATATTTACGTGTGTCCCTTTTTGTTGGTACGTATAAGATATGAAAGTAGTGTTAGTTGTTCATAGTTTTATTGGATTTAATCCTTTGCTTTAACATTGTAAAGATCGGTGGTTCAAAATTTAGTCCAGGATTTAAGCGAGCGTCAATGTTTTGGTAATTTGACACTCACATTACGATGGTCATATTTTTGGTAATGGAATTATATAGTGGTTTGCAAAATAATATAAGCATATGTTATGTTTCAGCCGTTCAGTTTCTTTACTTGTTATTTAGGGATTTATCTGTTATTATTTGGTAGGTGGATTCATTAAGTGGGCATATCCTAGTGTTATTAGCACAAAAACTTATTTTATGCTTTGAGGTTCACAAGAGCACACGGGTTGGTGCAAATATTGTTGATCTGTATGTTTCTCTCTAGTGGTTTATCGTTTTATAAACAATTTAATTACTATATAGAAATTTTACCCCTTGTGTTTTATGGAGGTAGATTTTGTGGGCTATCGCTATAAATATTTCTTCAATTCTGTTTCAACTGCGGATATATAGTATCATTTTAGACCTCAGGATAGATGTGAAATTCGGGCATTGTATAGAGTGTGCATATTCTTCTATCCTTTTAGTTGAACAAACTTATTTTTTGTAATCCTAGTACTTATTCTAACGGTCTCTTTTGCCGGACCGCTAATGTCACAAAGACGTAAACGCAACAACATGGGTTGAAAAGTGACACACAATGATATATATATATAAACGACGGGCTTCTTTCTGTTTCCGTCTACGAAATGCACTCACAAGGCTTTTGTCGGCCCGAGGCTATAGTAAAAGACACTTGCCCAAGTTGCCGCACTGGAACTGAACCCGGAATAATATGGCTGGAAAGCAGGCTTCTTACCACACAGACACACCTGCGCTATATATTCACGTTTAAAGGGTGTGTATATGCATGGATAAAAATAACATCATACCCAAGGAAGATTTTCACTCAACACAGACTATATAAAGCTGAAATTAGATTTAATGCATCGCAGCCAGATGTTGACTTAACTTCAAAGCCACTGTGAACAATATTCTTGCTTCAGAATAATAACCATATAAATAGATAAGTAGAAAGGCTGATCCTCAACTATTTTCTTTTATCGTCGACTTCGCTTGGTTTTCCTAATGAATTATGATGTGTATATATTTGTGTCATTGTTTGTGCATTGCAAAGGACCTAGCTTGCAAATTGTCATGAGTACTGTATCTTTTATATAGAATATTTGTCAGTCTGGAATATATGTATGAGAAGGTGAATCGAATTGCTCGACCTCGGTACTTAGCTGGTATATATTCTTTCGATCCTGAAAGTATGAAAGATTAAGTTGAACTCAAAAGCTTTTGCACTCATAAAGTATAGATGGAAACATTGTGCTAAGCATCTTCTCTGACGTGCTACCATGTTCAGCCTACTCGCCGACCTACATTACATGGTAATAATCCTTTCTGTTGTAGGATTAATATTTGGAGAGGGGCTAGTCGATTATATCGACCCCAGTGCATAACTAGTATTTATTTCATCTATCCGAAAGGATGGCAGGCAAAGTCGACTACGTAAGACTTTGGAGTCAGATCGTACAAACGAGTAAAGTGCCGCTAAACAATTTGTCCGGCGCGCTAACAGTTCTCTCAGTTCGCCACCTTATATTAAAGTGCAATGATAAAAACAGAAAAAAAAGAACATAATTGGTAGTGTAAAATTTTCAAAATATGCACGTGTTTCCTTGAAAAGACTCATTATTACGCAATACAATTAACCAAAATCTGTAGTCCTTATGACATACCCGATTCAGCAACTCAGCACATGCCGTGAAAAACAAGAAGCGATGTGAGTAGTTTGTCGTAATATGTATACGAGCTTTGCATATAATATTCAGCATCATGGGTTTAGAGGAGCCGAGGACGGCAAATTATAGAATGAGGGGAATATTGTTCTATGAAGACAGAGAGAAAAGGAATCGATACATGGGTGGTTCTATAGGCCATGCCCCAAAATACCACATACAGGCATATATACACCTAGATTACTAGACGCAGCCATACACGAGCACCCACCATGCCACAAAAATATGTATCATACCTTCATGCTAAAACGAAGTAAACATCTCACTGTATTACTATGTCACCGTCCGTACACACCCTATGTCTACTGCAAGGCCCATGCACTCACGGATGTTTTATTTTCACTTGTACAGTTCTACATTATGAAGCTCTTTATGTCGGTCACAATAGCTCTCCTGATTTTAAGTTTATTCCGTCAATGGTTACGTTATGTACGCATTGAATTTTGCAGAAAAGCTTTTATGACATGTGTCCGACATCGATGATCTGGATATTTTATATCCTTGAACAGTCGGGTTGTTTCGTACACCAGTGTACCAAGCTACGTGCATGTTATCGATAAAATGCACTAGGTAGTTTATAATACTAGTGGTGACATCCAGTATTCACAAATCTATGGTACATACACAAACATATATGATTAGAAAGGGTATTGTGCGGGGGCATAAATACAGGCGTGTTATGTGTAATAAAGATAATCCCATGAGAACAGAGTGGTTCTGCTCATCCCGTGTTAATTACTAAATCAATAATGCACAAGCGTATCGAATCATAGTTAAAATGGTTTCCGATCCCCAAATTTCGATATGTTGTACTAGATGTGTGCAGCAAATCGCTAATTCATTACTTTTATTGAGGTTCTCTATTGTTGTCATATAATCTCCAACCCTTCATTAGTACATACCCCATCGATACATTAATTCTCTAAGTACGACCATTTCAATATATTTTCAGTTTTATACTCCGCTAAATGATGGATACATATATCAGTGTTATCAAGATATATATATATATATATATATATATATATACATATATATCAGTAAAGTTGAGTGAATAAGTCTAGTGTTGGAGCAGAAGAGTATACCCATTGATTTTCATTCTTTCATGGGATTAACTTTAAATCCAATGAAATATCCGGAAGTATCTTGTGATTATCTTATATTCTTTGACATTTCTATTTAAGCAGGGACCACACAGGGAACAATACGCAAGAGTCCTGAACGTATACTTGAGTGATGTGATTCTAATTTCTACGGGTGTATTAGTGATCGGAGAAATGTAAAAGAGATCGGAGAAATGACAACCCGGTTTCTGCAGTCTAGAATAATTGGTCCAACTCGACAAATTCAACGAGAACCTTCACCTAGTCCAGAGATTATGCATTACTGAATGTATATTTACGAATATTTCCATTAGGGTATCAAAACCTTTCGTTTTTGAAGGAAATTCAATAATGCATTATTTACATTTGACGGATATTTGTCCTCATCTTGTTTGCTGTGAACACAACGTTTCGGCTAATATATCCCCCACCCTTCATTAGGTGTCTTGGGGAAATTTCGAACCTGGGTTCTCATTTCTACATTTCTAAGGTATTTTTCGATGTTGTTGTTATTATTATTATTATTATTATTATTATTATTCAGGTCACTGCCTGGAACCGAACTCGGAATCTTGGTGTTAGTAGCCTGCGCTCTTAACCACTACGTAATGTTTAAGATAATAATAATAATAATAATAATAATAATAATAATAATAATAATAATAATAATAATAATGTACAAATACTGTACAAATGCAGCATTACAGAAAAAGACTTACCTGAGGCAAAAGAAAAATTAAAGCAAGACATCCTTGCCAAAGCACAGAGGATCCGCCGGTATGAGAAACGCCAACGTTCCTTT
>NC_068993.1:23238329-23241867 GCF_001194135.2 Octopus bimaculoides
GTAATGTTTAAGATAATAATAATAATAATAATAATAATAATAATAATAATAATAATAATAATAATAATATGGGCAATCCACAGCACATACCCAAGGCGTACAGAGCTGCGCTCGGTAGTGAAGTGAAAGCACGTTATAAAAATTAAACTACTGAACAATAATGATAATAATAATAATAATAACAACAACAACATCGAAAAATACCATTGGAATGAGAACCCAGGTTTGAAATTTCCCGAAGACACCTGATGAAGGCTGGAGGATATATCAGCCGAAATGTTGTGTTAACAACAAACAAGATGAGGAAAAATATCTGTCAAATGTAAATAATGTAAATAATTCCTCATCTCTTAAATATAGAACTGAAATTCAATAATGTTTTCAAAATTTAGCACAAGGCCAGAAAGTTCGTGGGTTGGGGTAAATAGATACCATCAATACCAGTGCTCACTGGTACGTATTTTGTCGATCCCAAAAGGATAAAAACCAAAGTGGACTAGGAACAAAAAGTCAGACGAAATGCCGTTACGCATTTTGCCCGGCGTGGTAAAGATTCTGCCAGCTCACCGCCTTGAAGGACTTTTGATAATAATGCGTAATATCATAAACAAGGGCTTCATGAATATATAAAGGTATTCCTGAACCTAACATTATCCCACTTTTACAGCTTGAAAGAAAAAAAAATCATTTTCTGATACTATAAACCTTTCAGCGATAGCAACATTTTTTGATTCAGCAAATTCATGTTATATTTCGCTGACTGCTCATTCGGTAGCTGTTCTGATCGTTATTATTTTTGAAATTACTATATCGGCGAGCTGGTCGCATCGTTAGCACGATGTGCAAAGTGTTTAGTGGCATTCATAATTCAAATGCCCTGAAGCCGACTTCGCATTTCGTCTTGATACTTTTGCTTTCAAACTCTGTAGGACAGTTCTAACGGTGTCTTTCGCCTTTAGGAATCATTTGACATCTTCCACTCTTGGAGATTATAAGTACTACTGGTAGAATGATTCATATTGTGCATTATAAGCAGCTGAATTCCAAACAAAATGAGAAACACATTGCTAACAGATCATGTGGTGTTGTTTTGCTGCTTTAGTGGCACTTCATCGTCTAGCGAAAACTTAGCCCTGATTTCTGATTTCTGTCCCTGGGTTCTCATCTTCTTTCACGCGTAATTTCTTCATCTAAATTTTGCAAGCTATGCACATTTTTCTATACCATATACTCCCACATAGAGAGTTCTTAAATAGATATATCGATTCACGCACTAACTGACACATCACAAGAACTCGATAAACCTTCACATTTACATTTATCACTCGCATAATAACGTAAACATAACAGTAATAACACATAGCTATATTTAAGATATTTGGTGAATGGCGACATAAATGTTTGATCTTGAGAAAGATTCATTCATTTCCTGAAACTTGACTAACATAACTATATACTTAAACCTGCGATATCTCATCATTAGAACATCACATTTAATGTTGTATGGTAATCTTCGTAGCTGGCTGAGAAAAGTAAACAGGTTGTCATTTTCAATAACCCACATTAACTGAATATTCTACTGATAAATGAAGCTGAGCTGGTATGACACTGTTGATAAAATATATTGAACATACCGTCGACCGCAACCGTGGAGTGTTTTGCTTTGATTATGTAGTAATTCTAACATTTGTAAATACAGTGATTTTATCTGATCGAATTTTAAAGATAAAAATAATTATAGAATCAACATCTATAAATTGATATCATTAAGTAGTTAACTGTTCCTTTTTCATAACGTTTAAGAAGCCTTAACGGGAAGCTATCTTGCTCGTCGTAGTTCATAGTAACCGATTTTAATATAGATAAGATATGCATTTGTGGCCATAAATAACAACGTGCCGTCACAGGTGTTGCAGGGTAGCATTACTACCTCTATATTCACATTTCTGTTTAATCGTATATACAGAACAGTTTGTTCCCTCTTTATAAAAAGTGGTAAGTCGGTTCGCTACATCTACTTAAGCGCATGCATATAGAAACACGGGCATGCAAACATATACACACACGTGTGTGTGCGTGTGCACGTGTGTGTGTGCTTGTATGGGTGTATATGTGTGCATATAAAGATAGGGTTAAAATCCAAGCTGTGTCCTCTTGAAGTATATCTGCTTCTTCCAATACTTCACAGTTGTTTGTAGATGTTATATTCGTGTGATTCATGCGTAAGAGTTTAAATTCCTGAAAATTTACTTCGGGATAAGTAGGATAGCTTGCCTCGTACAACTCATGAGAAAAACAGTTAACCGGTCAAAGTGTATATTATAGATAAAATAAGATATAATATATCAAATTACTAAAATATATTAAATACATTATAATACTGGTGGCCCGTTAGCAATTATAACCTACAGGCAAGTTAATAAACAAGGGTAAAAATTAGTACCGACAGTTGCTAGAACTAAGAGTAGAAACAATAAACCTACTCGAATAGTAACACAGAGCACTAACCTCATGAATTGGCGGAAAGTGAGGGACCGAGCTACAACAACTTTCCATGGTGAGATAAACTGGCAAAATGAAGTTTCAGACATATCCTTACCACGTGATTTCGAACCCTCATCATTATAACCTTAGTTCGCATCAGAGGATCTTACTAATACTCCGGGTTAAAAAGAGTACGGCGCCACGTGCAACTAATGAGAAAAACCGTTGAAAGCCAGCGCTAAATTCAAAACGGTGAAAGCGTATCTCAACTCATGAGATTAGTTCTGTGCGTAACCATTCAAACCGTTTTATTTTTCACTCTTATTTCCAGCAATTTATACGATATACGAATGATGAGACACAGCAAAGGTACAATAATGTGTACCCTTGTTTATTTACTTGCTTTTAGGTGTTAATTGCTAACGGACCACCTATATTATAATGTATTTAATATGTTTAATATAATAATATATTATAATATCTTATTGTATTTATACTATACGTTTTGAACGTTTGATTAGAGTTCCAAATCACGTGATAAGGCTATGTCTGCTAACTTAATGTTGTAAGTTTATCTCACCATCGATAGGTGTTTTCGCTCGCTCCATCACTTTCCGTCAATCCATGAGGCTAGTGCTTTGTGTGGCTATTCTAGTCCTTTTTTTAAAACAATTATGAATCTTATTTCTAGCAATTGCCGGTATTAATATATACCGTTGTTTATTAACTTGGCTTGAGGTTTTAATTGTTATGTATCATTGCTGGGATATTTGGTTACTTTGCCATTGAGGCAGAGCGAAACCACGTGAGCTGGTAGACGGTTATCATGTTTCATCTATATAAATGCAAGTGCTTTTATGCACAACAACCCTATTAAGGTAAGTAAAACAGTATTGTGAGTTGTAACTGAGCTTCCACGTTGTGTTGAGGATAGGATTGAATTTATATACATGTACACACACACACGCACACATACACACATGCACACACACACATATGTATATCTGTATACATAAATATATATGTGAATATATACATATATATGTATGTACAT
>NC_068993.1:23241877-23242648 GCF_001194135.2 Octopus bimaculoides
GTATGTATGTTTGTGCGATTTGTGCATATTTATGAAGGACATCACAATATCCGCTCCTGACAAAATTTATATCTATAGTCCATGTCATAAATCGGGTTTAAAAATAGAAAACAACAGCAATACCAGTCAACATATTTAGGTTACCTTCTTCATTCTCAGATGTTCCTTTGAATCATCAGCTTTATTGCTTAATGTTTCTATACAAAATATATTTATCCGAATTTTTCCCCTAATAACATTCTCAATTCAAATTGAATACGTCGAAAATTACAAAGCAACCAACTTTATTCAAAAAATGCACTCAATACAAATACTGTTGATCCAAATAGTAATGATTCTGATGATAAGTATGAGGACGACATTAATAACAAGAAAAAAATTATTATAACGAGTGTAAAATTATTATAAATATAAAATTCTACTATATATGAATTTAATCTGAAGTATACTTTTTTGATTTCAGCTTTGAAATTATATATCCCCAGATATTGAAAACATATTGGAATTATTGACAAAAAATGAAGATGAAAGACATACTGAATGAATAAGATGATTGAAAAGATTCTAGTTCAAAATATCTGGCTGAAGAAACAAACGTGATTATATTATTAAAGAAGGCTGTGATGTGACTTCTTACGTGAATAACTCCGTTAAGTATGGTATTGATACGGTTTAAAAGGTAATACACTATTGCATAGCTTTTCTTTCGCTTACTCTTTATCAACTATCTACCCATATATATACATATATATATATATATATATATATATA
>NC_068993.1:23244035-23244993 GCF_001194135.2 Octopus bimaculoides
CGTGATCGTTTGTGCAATTTTGCTTGTGATAGAACCTAAATGTGTGAAAAGAGCGGTGGTTGCAGTTGCTAAACGCTTCGTTATATCGATTAAGTAGAGTGGGAGAATTGTATTTTAAAATATGGAACGCCTCCGTTAGGCAAAGCTTGCAATTGGAGCGCTGGCCCTGGTATGGAGTTCCAGAATCTAAGATGGACCATTTTAAGGTGTATTGGATATTTTTCTTTTTGAGGTTATGAATATGATTGGCTAATGTTGTAGATTTACTGTGTTTGTCGTATCTAAAAGAGTGCATATGTGCTGCGTAGCGATGTTTAAAATTTTTAGTTGCACCAATGTATGTAGCAGTAGAGTTATGTAATAGATTTTTAACGGTGCATTTATATATTACATTGTATCTTACGCAATGTGTTTGAAGCGGACAGATAGTCCCGGAGCGACAGTTACAAGTGTAGGAGGCTAGATACGAATAAGACCAGAGTTAGCCCCCTTTTCATCTAAATTTAGGTTTGCTCCCCTGTACTAACACCGCCGGTGCTATAAATATAAATATACGACGCATCCCTCAATCATAAAATCACGCGGAGATACATTTGATTAAAACCGGAATAATGAGCTTAAATAACACCCATCGTACATCCCCTTACAGGAAGACCAACAAAACTTCAACTAAAACGTAAGGCTTTCTTTACCTATCGCTATTATTATACCACCATATATATTAATATACCCACTAATCACTTCTCCTACATCCCTCACACCACGAACTCTTAACATACTCCTCAACATTCTGAAGAGATCTGCCAAACCATTGGCTAGATTGAAACGTACGTAAATGACTATTACATAACATCCACAATGACTCACTGCATAACCTCAACCTCCACAATGACTCATTACATAACCTCCACATAATAAAACAACAGCTAACTAGCCCAACAGAATTGCTTCTTCTTGT
>NC_068993.1:23245505-23254518 GCF_001194135.2 Octopus bimaculoides
TATTTCCCTTCTTCGGCGTTCGACAGCTGATGACCTTGGTGAGAGAGAAAAACCTGGCAAAATCTTATATCTTCTTTTCCAGTGACATTCTTCACTGATATTGAAAAGGTGAAAACAAGCAATGTTAATTCTCTAAATGAAGTATTAACAGTAACTGCACGATAAAGTGTAGTATATTGCCACTTAAGTGTGGCTGACCCCTAGGGGTGGATGTTACTGTTGCTTTTAGCCCCAGGAGGACATCTCCTCCAGCTGGCTTATCGACACACGACTGTGTCCTGTTTGCCAAGGGAGTTATCCCTCTCACCACGACCAGCAGCACGAACGTATCCGGATTTCAGGGTTATTTCCCTTCTTCGGCGTTCGACATATATATACATCTATATGTATACACACACATGTATATAGACATATATAGATATAGGCGCAAAAGTGGCTGTGTTGTAGGTAGTTTTCTTACCAACCACATGGTTACGGGTTCAGTCCCACTGCGTGGCACCTTCGACAAGTGTTTTCTACTATAGCCTTGGACTGATCAAAGCCTTGTCAGTGGATTTGGTAGACGGAAACTGAAAGAAGCCCGTCGTATATATGTAAAGATATATGTATGTATATATACCTACATACATATGTATACTAGACTACCCGTGACCCGTTCGTTCACCTGGAAAGTCTAAGTTTCCCAGCAACGGAGTTTTGATTCATGTTTTTCTTTCCCTTTTCCAGGTTATTTCGCATGTTTCAACGAACCTGACATAGGAATCACGTGTAAACGGCTCCTTTCCACAGAAAAGGAAGGATTTGGCTGCTATTTCCTGCACGCCCTTCTACCAAACATCAGGTAATCGGGTCGTTTATCGCAAATAGCTGTTACGCGGTAGTAGTGCTTGCTAGAAATAGTAGCCAAATCGTTGGAGCTGAGATGCGTTGAACACACTTGAAAAAAGTTTTGTAATTGTATTCCCTTTGAGTGATCTTTCCCTGTGACACTCAAAACTGTTGCTTTGACTCTGAGAACTGTCATCCGAATCACCTAGTTTTGTACGTTAATATCCGTAAAAGATATTTATTTACTTTTGTTTAAAGTGAAAGAGAGGAGAATGGGAAAGATGTATGAACGTGTATATGAAATGAACGTGTGTGTGTGTGTGTGTGTGAGAGAGAGAGAGAGAGAGTGCCATACATGAGAACACGCACGTTCAATCACTCTCTCTCTGTCTCTTTCACACACACTCACATGCGCACATGCATACAGAAAATATGTACGTATATGTATTGCTGTATGTACGTATAGATGACAACACGCCCCTTCACTTACTCTCTCTTTCTCTCTTTTCCTTTCTTCCCCTCTCTCTCTCTCTCTCTCTTTCTCTTTCACACACACACACACACACATACACACATGTCCATTTCATATACACGTACATACATCTTTGACTTTCTCCTCTCCTTCACTTTAAAACAAAAGCAAATGTATAAAAACGTTTTTTGGAAATAAACGACTTGAAAATAAATTTAAAAATCATTAAAATATTGTCTGTTTAAAGAAAGCTAAGATATAAATACTGTACAAACAACTTACATTTTTGAAATCACATACAGTTAAAAATATTTCGAAACGATTAAAATATTGTGTACATCAAAAAGTCGTCTTCGTTTTCTTAGAGAACACGAACATTATGTGTATGTATATGTCACAGATAACGGACGTGTGTTTGTGATGATTGACACGCCATGACATTTTGTATGTGTGTATATTCTGTATGTGTGTTGATGTCACGAGTAATCGAAAACATTTTGTTTACTCGATTTCATTAATAAATAGAGATACAAATTTCACAAAGATTTGTTGTACTGCACTGCCGAAGGTAAGTATGAAAATAAATATGCAAGCAAACAAGTTGAAATATACTGTTTCTGAGATATTTCGGGTTGACACAAACATCCCTAGAGACTTAATATTATTAAGATGTGCGCATGTGTGTGTGTGGAGGTGTGCGTATGTGTGTGCAAAGAAATAAAATGCAAGATGTGTGAGGCATCTGAAAAGATACAAAATGTTGTGCAAATAATCCCATGAAAAATTTACAACAGTAGATCTTGTCAACTCCAAAGAACTGAAGCTAATGCAGAACCAGAGAGCTATCGAGAACCCTGGCAGCACAGGGTGCCTCGCTAGATTTAGCCATTGACCGGTGAGAAGTCTTATACTAGATTGTTTTGCGTAATATGATTCCAATTTCGTTTTTGATCTTAAGTCCTGTAAGAGATTTTCGCATTTATGTTACTATTTTCATCATATTCCGCTTCAATAGTCACAACACTTCTTTTTTTATTGTACACGATTAATGATAGTTAAGATTGGAAACATGTTTCTTCAGAGGCTCTCACTGATATTTTTGTGTGTAGATTATTATTGTGAAGCGTATAAAACTTTAGTGGAATGATGCAATTTTCAAAATTTGTTGGAGCATTAAATCAATGTTGGAAGTTTAATTGTTTCCTTGCCGAAAGCTGCGGTGGGATTTTCTTTGGCGGGTGATATATAAGCCATCGAAATCTCATAAGACTGACATTTAAATTCCAAGTGTATGATCGGAATAGTGGAACACTGTTAGAAGAAAACCATACTTAAAATGAACGAGTGATTATATCGTTTGAAAAAAAAATCGATGGAACCTTCTCATTTTAATGCGTGATATTTCTAAAAATACTAGATCCTCATTCGTTAAAGTGTACCATTTGTAATTACGAAGGGATTCGTTTGTACAACAATAGAGATATGAACAAAAAAATGATTAATATGAACAATAAAGACTAAATCATTATTGTGAAATTAATTAGATAACATTATTTTTAGGATACTGACTCAAATGATACTTCTTACGTTTTTTTGTGATTGTTTCTCGTCTGTTTTTTTTTATTGCTTTTAGAAAATTACTGGGGTGTGGGTGACTATCAGAATTAACAAAGCGATGAACACTTTCGGTTTTAAGATCAAAATTAATATTGTTAATTTAACCCTTTGTCTATCTGAGATAAATAAAATAAACATTCTACGTATATATTGTAGTTCATTTCACAATCAAGGCATCTGGAAAAAAAAGCAGCGTTTGTTCTAATACAAATAATTGCTTTCGTTCTTTTTTTAATGGGTTCTTCGTAATAACTATTCTGTAATTTTCTTTTGATATTCACTAATCCTTTTGTTCTTTTGAATATATTTCTACAAAAACAACAACAGCAACAACTACCACTACTACTACTACTACTACTACTACTACTACTACTACTACTACTACTACTACTACTACTACTACTATTACTACTACTGTTCTTCTTCTTCCTTTTGCTGCTGCTACAGCTAATACCATAATTGCGGCTACTACGTGATATATTATGGCTGAAATTTCACATTAGGAAAATGACCTTCATTCCAGTCGCGTAGAATGGATGCTAGAAGGAAACATGACAGTACAGATCCGTTAATAATCCACAAAACTTTAAATGAAGATTCGAGATTGATGAAGAAGTTTCTGAACATTTTGTAATATTACATGCCAGAAAGTATTAGCCATGTCACCTGCATGCCTGCAATGGTGAATAGGGACGTACCAAATGCGCTAAATCAACCTTGAAGACAGAATTTAAGAGTTATAAAATCATGGCACTTCAATTGATATAAGATAATTAGACCAATCAGAGACGTAGAAATCGGTAGAAGTCAATGTAGGAAAAAAAAAGTTGGACGCTAAACGAAGTAGCAAGACCACAATGAAAAATATCACTCGACACTGTATCGAGCACAGAAGTATATAAATCGAGGCCTCAATCAAATGTAATGCAAAAATAGGTGAAACATTTAACAGAAATTAGTCGCTCAATTTTTACAAGGTGTTAAAGTAACCTTTTCTCCATGGTACCAATTCTTTTTAGTATTTTTCATATAGGCAAATTTATTGTTTTCAAGCGCAATCAACGTACTTCGTTTGCGTTCTTGACATAGGAGGTATGTTGGCTTTTCGGTTTCTATGAAAGCTAGAGGCTTCTTATAGGGACAACAATACTGACAAGACTTATGGTATAGATGTGAGATGTGAAGTTTAAGGAAGATAAACCACTGACGTGAATCACAAGGAAGTAGATAAATTTATTCATGCTGGCAGACATGACAAGCTGTGTGCTTGCTGCAGAATTGCATTGGAGTCACAATAGATTACAGAAGATGGAAAAAGACTGGTTTCGGGAAGTGTATGCAATGTGAGTTCTCCGGCACCTGACCACCGAGTGAAAGTATTTAAATCAGTGTCATATTTGTCAGTGAAATGACGGACGGGCAGGAGCTAACGCTTGCTACATAAATTCATAGTGATATTTTTTGCACAGAACACGGGCGTCATTCTCATTGATTTTCTAGAACACGGTTGCACGATGAACTACGAGCAGTGTGCTAAGACACAAATAAAGATTAGAAAAGCTATTAAGATGTGCTAACTAAAGAAGGATCTGAAAACCGTATATTCATCACGACAATGCGTTGCTACATATGGTTTAGCCAGTAAATCAAGCAATCGGAAGTTTGGGATGGTCAATATAACAGTCTGGTAACAGTCAGAAACAAGAGTCCTAGTATTCCACATGTTTACTCTAATAAAAGATAATCTTTTTGAGAAAACTGTTTGATGAATCAGTTATCAAAGCTGCTGCGAAGACGCTGATGAGGACGTTTTCTGGGAGACAGAAACATCCACTAGTATTAACAGCTATTAATCATAAACCAGCAAACTATCGGACACAATGATTACATTTCAACTTGAACAGAAATGAATCTTCCTGCATAAAATTCCCTTGCAGTATGTATCTTACAATTATCTACCATTTTCATTTATGACATTTCTAGTTCGTCTAATAATTACAAATTGAACTTTGCAAGTATTTTTGAATTGCAAATTCTCCCATGACGAGAGTCTGAAGCGGCCATGAGCTTATTTAACACCTTATTTTAACTACAATGATAAAAATTATTAAAGTTCTATTTGCTTCGAAAGAATTCACAATAAACTGTTAACAACCTATTTATTTATGTGATAAATTCTGACCTTTTTTGAAAGATATAAGCTGAATGAATTGTAGTGATAATAGTTACGTATAATGTTCTTGCCGAAATAAACTACTGTAAATTTTCAATTCGTTAATAATTTTAGTGTCAGTCTTATAACAGTTATAGAGAAATGTTATACGTATGCTATGGTATGAGTATAGCATAAGAATTCAAATTTAATCATCTTCCTCACCTCTAAAATATTTTTTCCTTAGTTTTTAAAATATGGATTAGAGTCAAATTAAATATCAATGACATGAGATAGAGAGAAAATATGATACTGAGCTATGTGACTTAATGTACTCATAATATTTCTTTCACGTTTAGTGCATCGCCAATGAATCGAGATAATTAGGAATTATGCTATTAACTGCTACATCAACGGGGAAGGAAAGACACAAATAGTCCCATATTCAGGGATGTCAGCTGTTGATGTGCAACGTAGTAATGTAATGAAGTGTTGACAAAGAAAAACAAAACTTCGTTAGACATAATTCATGAAATAAACAGAAATTACAGAATTGTTTTGTTTTCCCGTAGAATTCAATTAACTGTAAAAGAAAGCAACAACAACAATAAAACAAGAACAATAACCAGAACAAGCCATCAGCTAAAATATCAACAATAAAGAAGGCATAGAAAAACAGAGATAGCTCAAATTTGTTTAAAACATGTGATTCTATTAATAATGATTTTATAAAGTTACCTTATTGATTATCAAAAAAACAATAAAAATGTTATGATTGCTAATTTAAAACAGGTTTTTCAACTAATCATAACAAGTTCGGTATCAAAACATTGTGGACCACAATAGTTTTCATTTTTTTGTATCTACTTTTCGTCCCTCCAACCACATGATTTTGTTTAAATTGATGTCTGCGTTTATTTGTAAAGAAGGAATAGAAATGTTACATTGTTTGCAGAGAGAAAAAACTTACTTTGTGAGTGTGGAAAATTATATAAATTTATTGTTATTTGCGTTTATCAGTAAATTTAAATATTTTAAAAACAATTAGCGTTTTACTGTGATTATTGTCACTAGTATCATTTCTTTTGTTCCTTTCATACACAATCTACTCTTATTTCATGGTAAGTGTAAGAAGATATATACATACACACGCACGCACACACACATACATACATACATACATACATACATAATACAAAAGTATATACAAACATACATACATATATGCATGCATGCAGATACTCTTAAATATATGTGCCTGTAGATGTATGTATCTGTTGGAAATAAAGAAAACATATGATAGCTAGAATTAGGTTGTAAAAATCAGTGAACGATGTTATGGAAATGTATCTCGTTTGTTATTGCAGAGAATAAAAACCAATTTTATTGTGAATTTTCCTCACTACAATATATTCTTTCTACCTTGAGCTAACCCAGCATGAAGTAAATGGGGAAAAACATACGAATCACGCATAAAGAAATTTAAGTAAATCAGTAAATTAGTTCAGTGTTTTGTATATTTATACATTTACCACATACTGGGAGATGTCGCTGTAAAGAACAGTTTGCAACCATATCATTTTTCTTTCTATGAATGTAGTATGAGTCCAGGTGGTACAAAAAAAGTATGTTAGTACCTTCATATATGTATGTTGATACGCAAGGTAAATCAAATCATTATGCGAATAATTTGTTTATATTATATTTATATTATGTACAATTTCATGAATCCTAAAACAAGTATTCTGTCAGTGAAAGTTCATTCAGATGTTTTATTAGTGTTTAGTAATCGATTAGAATTTAATTTCATGTTTTATTTATTTACGATACTGCACATTAAGCACAATTATCCAATTACATCAGTTAATATGATATCCCGAAGTTAGAGAATTAGTGGCACCCGTCTATTCCCTTTACTCTTTTGCATGACACTGACCCTACTCTCAAACGAATTAAATAACACCACGTATGGGTTCAAAGTTCATAATACGACAATAAGGCATCTGTTTTATGTGGACGATCTGAAGCTGTTTGCTAGAAATGAGAAAGAACTAGAAGAGCTGCTAAAGAATTTTAAAGAGTTCAGCAAAACCATCGGGATGGATTTTGGGCATAAGTGTGCGAAAGCAATTATTGTAAGAAGCAAGTTTCCATTAGATACCGATGGTAACATCAAGAAGCGTGACCCAATTGAAAGTTATAAATATCTGGGGATAAACGGAGGAGATAGTATACAACATGCTACATATGAAGGAAAAAAAGAAAGGAGAAAAAGTACTCATACTAAAACCTGAGCCTAACTCAAAACATCGCATTGAAACCATTCACACACTGACGTTTCCAGTAATCGTATAAAGTTTTAAGATCATTAACTTCATTAACATCATTAACTTACAGAGATATAACGACTGGACAGGGTGACAAGAAAACTACGAACATTTCTGAACATGCACCACCCAAAAGCAAATGTTGATCGTCTGTACCTACCTAGAATTAATGAGGGAATAGGAATAATGCAGGTAGAACTGTGCTATAAGACCTCCAAAGTAGGAACACAGGAGGGCTTTCCGTGTACAGAGGGCTGGACGCTGCGATTTGTGTGCAAACGCGGAAGCAGTAAAAATCACGATCGATTGTCAAAGGAACTTGAAAATTCATATGAAAACTTGGTACTAACCCTGAAATAGATGAAGAACCTGCAGACTGCAAGAAAGAACAGGCAGAAACGAAATGAGAAGCAGTGAAGCCAGAAGCCTCTCCATTGACAATATATATTTTGAAGTCGAAATAGTGATGTACACCAAGCAACAACCTATCAGTGACTGAGAAGTTCTGGACTGAAAGTAGGGACTTTTGTATTAACAACAAAATATCAACGTTTGCTTACAAAATGGTACCAAGCTAACATTCTTCAAAATGTTTCTGCTACGCATTTCAGGAAACACCAGACCATCTCGTCTTATGATGTCCTGTGCTGCCACTAAAAGAATACAAGAATCTCCATGATCGTGTAGGACAGTATTTACGTTGGAAAATGTGAACGCTATAAAATTAGCACTCCTGCTGACTAGTATCAACATCACACTGAGCCAGCCGTTGAAAGTAAAACTGTGACTATCCTCTGGGATTTTCCAGTCAACACTGACAGAATTATCGGGGATAATCTACCAGACATAATTATTAAAGACAAGGAAGAAAATATGGGTAGACTAAGTGTTGTAAGAGTACCCACACATAAGAATATATCTGTCAAGGAATTTGACAAATTAAGTAAATATAATGACCTGGAAATTGAAATACTTGTGGCATCTTAAAACGAGAACTAATCCTATTATTGTAGGTGCCCTTGGTATGAAGAAAGGGATGTCAGAAACATTTAGATAAAATCCCAGGAGAACTATGTCTCAGAGACATTCAAAAGATTGTGCTGATTAGTACTGCCCACATCCTTAGAAAAACCCTATCCATTTCAATTACTGTTTTATTACATGAATATATTTCGCTACTGCCCGTGCCAGATCCCCCTCCCCAAGCTATTTCAATATTTTGACATCTTGTGGAGTTACCTCAATCCTTTCTATTTTAACCGAAATGAAGTAGATTGACAAATTTATTTCTTGAACCAATTGAAGACACAAGATGTCGAAATATCGTTCACTAGATAACGATGGCACTCTTCTTTTAATTTTGACTCTATATCTTCAGGAGGAGTTACCTCAATCCTTTCTATATTAATAATAATAATAGTAATAATAATAATAATAATAATAATAATAATAATAATAATAATAAGGAATATATTCACAGACACGACAGAGCTGGGACCTATATACACTGGAAGCTATGCCATCATTATGGAATAGCAACAGAAAAAAGATGGTATAAACACACGCCAGAAAAGGTCACAGAAAACGAGAAAGCAACCATACTCTGGGATATGCCAA
>NC_068993.1:23254803-23259316 GCF_001194135.2 Octopus bimaculoides
ACAAATACATAACAAAAACACCAGGACTTACAAATATATATAACATACAGAAAATTGCACTACTGGGTACTGCACACATTCTACGCAAAACACTTTCAATACAGTAAACATAAGAGCACCACAGCAAACAACAGCACATACCCAAGGCGCACAGAGCTGCGCTCGGTAGTGAAGTGAAAGCACGTTATAAAAATAAAACTACTGAATAATAATAATAATAATAATAATAATAATAATAATAATAATAATAATAATAATAATAACAACAACAACAACAACATTAAGGGCTCCGCAGTCAATAACAATTATGACGAACGTGTACGAACAAGCTCCGTGCAGAGAAAAATTTAAACTGTGATCATCGGCAAGGACGATTTAAGAAATCGCTAAAGTATGTAAGAAAATTGTTAATATAAATCATTTCAGGACACCGAAATATTTCTCGCATATATGGAACATAGTTGTTGCCAGGCACATCGTCACAGCAAGACGTCTGTGAAAATATAAACACGTGGGGACGTGATATACCTACACAAGAATTGAAACAATAAGCGAGAATGTGATGTTCCTACAGAAAAAAAAAACTGTGGGTACAAATAATAATCGTATATGCATTCTAATTGATACACGTATACACAAAAATGTAACGTTTATATAGTTCACATATGAGAAAATAGAAAAACAGTGTTTAAACAAATTAAAAGCGACAAATACTAATACTAATAATAATAATAATAATAATAATAATAATAATAATGATGATGATGATAATAATAATAATAATAATAATAATAATAATAATAATAATAATAATAATAATAATAATAATAAATATAATATGCAACAAGTATCATTTTAAACAGACAGAAAAAGCAGATAAGATCAGTCATAGAATTGTATATTCATCTATGAGCCTCATGCGCTCACGATACGGAAACAATATTAGAGTACACCCAGAGACGGTGTTCTGCTAAAAAAAATTAACTCTGGACAAAAAGACCCATCTCCTAGTGTCACTGCCCAAGCGGAAAACAAAATCAAAAGAGAACAGTGGAGAGATGACGATTGCATCAAAGTGATATGTGCATTCTACACTGCAAAGCTATACCTGGGAAACACAGAGATAACAAGAGAAACATACCAAATATGGAGAAGAACAAATACTGATAGAAGGAGAGAAGACTCGGAAAATACTCTTGTGAATGCCCCGCGATATATCCTGTGAGAAGGAAAAGTGCCCCAAACTGAAGTAGACAAACTAATATATAAAATACACAGGGAAGCGAGCTGGCAGAAACGTTAGCACGCCGGGCGAAATGCTTAGCGGTATTTCGTCTGTCTTTACGTATTGAGTTCAAATTCCGCCGAAGTCGACTTTGCCTTTTTCCATTTCGGAATTGATAAATTAAGTATCAGTTGCGGACTGTGAACGATCTAATTGATTGGCACCCTCCCCCATAATTTGGGGCCTTTAGCCTAGAGTAGAAAAGACTATATAAAATACACATCGAAAATAAAAGAAAGAACCTCATAACTCAAAACAAAGGGCTTCAATCAATCAAAAGAATACACCAGCCATTATAAATCCGAAACGCATAAGACACCACAAAAGAAAGAAGGGAACACAACAGAGATAACACTGCATACAGCAACTAAAAGGCTAAACGAATGTAAAATTTCTACACAGCTACGCAACCCAGATATAAATCGAAGAGCATTGCAAATGAACTGCACACACATACAGGTAAATACTGAAACGCAAAGCAATAACAAACAAAATAACACATACCACAGCGGACCAGCTATAACCGAGGACGGAAAAGAACCGAGTGAAAAATAATAAAAATAGAAGAATAAGTAAACATGAGACGGTCAAAGAATATGGACCAGCGCAGACATCACACCAGGATACAAAATATAAACAGCTATGTGAAAGGATAAATAGATACACCAGAGCCTTACAAGTAATAATGACCTAATAAAAGATTACATATTTTAATTATAGGTTTTATTTCTTAGGTTCATAATTTGTTTCACTGGAAGAACTGTAGCCTTGGTTAAGAATATTTCATCTGCAAAGGGGTTGGGGTTTATTTTCTAAAAGAAGATATCCCCTTAAATTAATTCACATCCAAGAAAAGATTTATGTGCTGCAGCGAATAAGTTCTGTGTGCGTTTGTGCGTGTATGTGTGCGTGTAGGTGTGTGTGTGTGTGTGTATATATAATTGTTTGTCTATGTACGTGTACACATATGTGTGTCTGCGGTGGTTTGCATATTCATTCTTAATGTCTATACTTTCTATTACTCTTGTCGATCAACAAGACCTGGATTTCGCAAACGCTTTGAGCTTTTCCAATATTTTTCTGTTTAGCAATGATCATTCAGATTTATTTCTCCAGCCAGTATAATTTTGAGGCATATTATTCCTTCAATTCAGATTTTCTACTGTTTTTTGCATACTAGTTGTATCTTGCGTATTCCAGTTGAGATCAGTCAGCATTACATATGTCTATAATTCCTATGGTATCGAATGAGAGTGGTATATATTTATTGAAGGAACGGGAAAATTTTTAATGAAATAGAAATATCTCCCTAAGAAAACTTTTGTGGTGAATTGATGTATGGGAATGAAGCAAGTCTAATTTTTGTGACAATTACATTTCAAAGATCTGTATTGTTTAAAAACTGAAGAAACAGCGAAGAATGTGATATAGCCGTGTAGTTTGTATTAAGAATATATGCGTCTAGAAATTTACTAAGTTGCTCAAAAATGTCCGACTTTATGTGTAATGTAGCAATTATCTTCCTTATTTTGCGATACTAAAATTGTTGTTTAAGAATATGAAACCAAAATATGCTGTTCTCCTCATACCATTTAAACAATACAACCAGAAACCGTTCACAGTCTTCTAACATTCTTAAGATGGGGGTAAATTTGGATATAATAGCATGGTAGTATAGTTATGTTTTATATAAATTCACTCACGTGTAACTTAGCAAACTTTTGATACTTTTCTAAAATGTCCCTGTTGTATGGTTGAATATCAGAAATTAGTCATAAAGTTGAAATATTTGCAATACTAAACAGCCAAATTATAATAAAATGAGGGAGGCCTAAATAAAAATCTCCAACCATTAACCTTGCAAAGTTTCTTTCCTCAAACATGAAAAGAGCGGGAAAGGTTATTTTTTTGATTTGCATTTTTTTACAATTGTGTGTAATCCTTACATCTGCAAGTTCAGAAAGTTCGCCGTTTTTTAAAGATTTTTAGCAGGTTTTAATTTTATTCTTCAGCTAGATTACGTTTTGCTATGACTAACGGAAACAATATCACTTTCTAAAGGTGTTACATGTCTGTCTCAAATCTGTACATTAATTTTGCTACTACTGGAAATATTCACGATTTGGTTATTGTAGTGATATATAAAGAAAAACTTGCTTCAATGTCAGTAAATCAGAAGAATAAGACAGGGAACAAATAGGAGATTTATATTCTAGTAATTATTCATTCTTAGTGTTGGTTCTAAAGCAGCAATCCGCATTGTGCTACATTTTTTTCTTCTTCCAGTTTGAGGTGAATCATAAATTTTGTTAGCATACTTCGGGGAGCAAAACTATGACACCTATATCAAGTACATCCCACCAACAGTACGGCAATAATCATAAAACGTCTTCTAATGTAATCAATAACGCTCCTTAGGGCTTAAGGTCAATTCGCCAGAAATGTAGCCAAATTTATGAGGAATATTGCATGTATCATAACTCATATACTTGTTTGCAAATAGACAAAATAAATAATTATATAGAATACAAATTTCCTTATGTACAAACAAGCCTCGTTAACAAGCATTATAATGTAGTTTCAAACAGTCTCATACATCGTACATAGCAAAATGTTTTCTTGAATTAATTTACAATTAGCAAGAGACTATGTTGTTGAAAGTTTAATATATACATAGACATTATGATGGGAATGCTCTGCACAAAATATTCAGAAAGCATATGGATATAATATGACTAAGCGTGGTTTGTTTTTTCAGTACCGCTGAGCGGCACAGTCGATAAAGTAATCTGCCATAGCCTCAAGCCAACCATTAATTTCGTAATTTTGTGACTGATTTTCAAGATGGATTTTATATTGAAGTCCGTTGTGTATATATATATATGCTATTTGGACTGTGCCTGATCACTGTGTTGAGGTGTGAGACCTGATGTAAAACACTGATTGGCATGTTCTCTTTGCAAGAACTATTAGTAGCACATAAGAACATGTATTGTGTGTATTAAATTACATTTATCTCACACGAGACGGAGTAATTGTATTGTTTATCTTATCATCAAGGAACAGTACAATGTATATATACACACACACATCTCTCTCTCTCTCTCTCTCTCTCTCTCTCTATATATATATATATATATATATATATATATATAGAGAGAGAGAGAGAGAGAGATAGATAGATAGATACATGCATATATATATACATATACATACATATATATATAT
>NC_068993.1:23259635-23261169 GCF_001194135.2 Octopus bimaculoides
ATATATATATATATATATATATATATATATATACATACACGCAAACAGACTCATATATGTGTGTATGTATCTATGCCTTTTAGTGTGTGTTATGTTTATTTACTGGTATACTTTTACATTTTACCTTCTTATATGTTGATCGCGTTTCCTTCTTACTTTTCCCTTCCCAAAACCTGCTTCCCTTCTATTTTGTTCGGTGTATTTATAGTTATGAATTACATGATAATGCGCATAACTTTGG
Source organism: Octopus bimaculoides (assembly GCF_001194135.2). Classification (NCBI taxonomy): domain Eukaryota; kingdom Metazoa; phylum Mollusca; class Cephalopoda; order Octopoda; family Octopodidae; genus Octopus; species Octopus bimaculoides. The sequence goes on from NC_068993.1 coordinate 23,259,877, forward strand.
ATGTTTGATCTATTCAATAAAATGCAACAAAGTTTTCCCCCTTATGACCTTTTTCGGCTAAGCTTGCAAATGCACTTATTCCTACCACGGTTGAGTTCTACAAAAACTGCAGTGATGAAATGTACGTAGGAACTATTAATTTAAACTGTTGTTTCTCTTAATTTTCCACTTTATATGCAATGTATATCATAACTTGTAACAATGCCATGTACAGCGGTAGAGTAACTCATGTAATGATAAACTCACTGGATAATAAGAATGTCTGTGAATCTCAAACTCATACAGTAGTAGTCGTGCATCGAACTGTAGATACAAAGGACACAAACACAGACACACATACACACACACACACACACACACACACACACACACATATATACACACATATACACATAGACACACACGCACGCACAGCCGCACACACGTAGACACACACCGACGAACAAACACATACACGCATACACTATACAGAGATCACGAGGCCAAATACGTATATATAACCGCAATACTATGCGGTTTATTTATAATTCTTGGAATTATCTGCTTTTGTTTCAGTAAACGTAAAATGAATTTAGGTTTTTGGACTTAGACACACACGCATAAGAGAGTAGTCTGCATTCGTTATTCCGTATACCACCACCAACTTTTTGTTTTCAAAATTATAACATAACCTCGTTTAAATTTTGAATATTCAAAGTGCACTTACTGAAATATGTATTTGTAATTATATTCTATATGCAAAAACATGTTCAAATTATAAAAAGAGGTCCTTCAAACAATAGTTGAAACGATAACACCCGGCTGGCCATAGTTAAATTTAAGAGTATAATAGTTTCTTGATGGCACTGTAAATACGTTCGTATGTATGTATATAAATGTAGCATAAACAATCTATGCATGTAAGTAAGAAAGTTTCAGTTTTGACGTAGAATCAACTCTATTATGTAATAACTATTGATATAACGTATTTAATGTATGTGTATTGTTAAATGGTTATTGGCTGCGGTATGTCGTCCTGGGAAAGAACCTCTAAAGATACCACGTGTTGAGAAAAGTAGTCTATATCAAATGCTGGCAAAATAAATCACTACGGAGCAGAACATATGTCGATATTTCGATGTTATTTCAGTCCTGAAGATAAATTCAAATCGCTGGACCAAGGTATGTGCAGATACCGTAAAATTCATCTGCCGATGTGTAACTGCGCCGCATAAGTAAAACAAAATTCAGAAACAGCTCTCTCTCTCTCTCTCTCTCTCTCTCTCTCTCTCTCTCTCTCTCTCTCTCTCTCTC
>NC_068993.1:23262797-23270347 GCF_001194135.2 Octopus bimaculoides
TGTGTGTGTGTGTGTGTGTGTGTGTGTATGTGTGTGTGTGTGTGTGTGCTTATGTATATATGGCATATATCAATATGCATATATATATACATACACACGCGCGCAAACATGTATATATATATATATATATATTGTGTGTGTGTGTGTGTCACAAATAGGCATCCATATCCTTGTAAGTTTTTTGGGGGGAGGCATGTTAAAAGAAGTAGGATACTAAATTACAGTTCATTATCTACAAAATTGTTAGATGTGAAGATATGATCAAGAAGATTGTACATGAATGAATTGAGGCGTAATCTTTTGTACTTCATAGTTGTTATGCAAAAAGGAAAAATGATTACGGAGAAATGGGGTTATTAATGAAGTGTAAAGGGAATATATTCTATTTGAAATGCTACATAAGTCGTTTCACTGCTGATAAATATCATTCTTGATAAGAGATATCACTTTAATCTATACAAGAATTCCCCGCAGCAGTTTATTTCTTAGTGAAGATAAAAGAAAAATTATAAGATCATCGTATCTATAAGACAAATGTAAGAGATATTGTACACAGAATTTTTCTCCAGGTAAAAAAAATAACCGGTATATTTGATTCTGTATTACTCATTCTGGTATTAAGCATGTATACATATTTGCACACTTTGGTACATTGATAAACATATGGACGCATACATATATGGAAGAAATAGAGATTAAGTTTCTTGATAGAATGTTGTAACAAGACTGGCTTCCATGTTAAATCATTTCTTCTCACAAACATTTCGCTTATTTTCGGACGTAACATATATCTATCTCAGATACCTTAGTTGTCGTAGACATCTTGTGGAATTGCGAATCTGTTCTACCAGAGACATTCTATTATACTTTGGGCAGAATTTTGTTTCTTTTTTCAGTTATAAATAAATTATATTGATAAATAAAGAGAAATAATGGTGTGCTAAATAGACTTAACTAGACAGTTATATACTCCGTGTTTTTATATGGTGTTCCTTTATCTCTATGTTGGCGCTGTTTGTTTAATTTTGAAGAAAGACAGGCTTCCAATGACAAACAGACGTGATTCTGGAAATGTAGAAGGCTTCCCAAACCAGTTAAACGTTTCTATGAAATGCACATTTTGCGTGCGACAAAAGCATCATGCGAATCATTGGCCTGTGTCTAATTTAGATGGGTATTAAGGAGGGAATTTCTAACTGGTCATTTCATATATTAGAAATTGTAGCGAAATCTATTTCGTATTACACCAGGACATCTTCATGGAAAAAGAAGATGCATAAATATTGCCTGGTCATTTTTAACGATACGGTATGGTCACAACTAGAGTATAAATGATATTACGTCGATGTGACAAATACATACTGGGTCAGAAAAATAAAAGCCCTCGATATATAGGGGATGTTTTCTGCATTGTAGAAGACAGTTGATTTCATTTGTACAATATCTTCATCGCACCTAGAGAAGAAATAGCTTCGTAACAACAGGCTCTATAAATGTATTGTAATATTTTCCCTCACGTATCCTGGCTCATAAAAAGACGACACAATTATTATCATTTGAATTATACTGGTTATACACACATATTTGGAGAAATACTGGAAGTATATGAACAAAAATTAAACAAAGTTCAAAGAATTAAAGTTTAGAATGGGAAATAAGAATAAATATAGTATGGAAAATTTTAAATAAATCTTGTATTATTATGTCATTCTTACAATTAGTGTTTGTCAAACTATTGAGCACACTTTATATATATATATTTAATTTGATTTTTTCATTTTATCTAGTTTCAGCTCATGAGCTGTGGCCATGCTGGGGCACCGCCATTATATAATTTGACTTATGCACTATATATATCGATGTATGTACGTACATATTTGTGTATATATATATATATATATATATATATATATGTGTGTGTGTGTGTGTGTGTGTGTGTGTGTGTGTCTGTGTGGGTTTGTGTGTGTGTGTGTGTGTGTGTGTGTGTATGTGTGTGTATTCAACATAGTTTGTAATTCTTATGCAGTCATATCTCCACTGCTCCCAGAAATTGCATCTGTTACGACAAATATTTTTATTGTTCATACGAGACAACGTTTATTACAAATTATTTGTTTCAATGTAGGTTATGGCCTTTTTCATTTGTGTTCCCCAAATAAAATTACGTATTTTAGAAAAGAGATAAAACATTCGAATTATATTTTTTCAACTTAGCTAAGAAATAAACATTAAAATAAATAATAAAAGCCTAATAAAACCTTTATACAAATGCGTAGCTGTTGAACAAAATTCTAAAACAGTAAAATTAAAACGTGAAGGTTTGCAAGGAAACAAAAAAAAATGCAATAATAATAAAGACAATAATAATTTGGAAGGTCTCCAACTTAAGTGTACAAGGTTATACTGCAGCCATAAATGTACAATTTGAGTTGCTGTCATTGTGTACATTGAAATGATAAATGGGATATGATTCAGAAGTTTGAACAGTAAAATACACTTAGTATCTAACTACTATTCATCTGGTATGCAAAGGAAACACTACGCAAGTGATGGTATTTGCAAACGGTTCAATCTAATTGTTTAGCCATTAAATTGTTTCATTTAGATTTACAGCCAAAATCCAGTTTACTGCAGAAGTTTCAAGCACGAATGTTACAAATTAGACAGGACGACTTCTGCACGAAAGATAATTTATTCGGCGCTCTCTTCGTTCGGTCTTGTTTCACATTCTCTATATCTATCAATCTCTTTTTTGTACACATACACACACACTCATATATGCACGCACCCGCACGCTAGCACACACACAAGCACTCACACACACACTCACTCTCTCTCACGCACGCACACACACACACACACACACACACACACATATATGCGCAAATATTCATATATTCGTAATTTATATATATACAATGTTTTCTCAGATACGTCAAACTTAGACGCTAGGTCCAATCTAGTTTTGTTTCATTCATGTGTCTGAGAGATATATCTCTATGTCTATTATAAAGTTGACTGGTAACAAATTTGCTTTTGAATATTTCTTCAAACCTTTCGAATTTCCACAACATTTAAACACTCTCTATATATTGTATGCTATTATTTTCTCTGTAACTATACATCATTACTAGCAGTTATCTAAGAGTTCCTCAGTAGCACGATCTCGTAAACGTGAATGAATCTTGGGTAAATGGTTACTGAACAATATATCTCAAAGTATATGAGACGAGAGAACCCAAGAGTTTCCGCAAGAGCCTGAAGTAAGGTCTCCACAATTTCTGACACATTAATAACCCAACCCAATTGAGACCTGGTTACAGCGTGATTATTAAATATAGCGTAATACTAGACCCCTGTTTCGAAACAGAAAATTACAAGAAAAGATTTTAAACATGTTCCCAAATATGTTACTATATTTTTCTAACTCAGTTGTTTCAATATTTGCTGATATATCTTCACGTAGGAAATGATGTGTACTGATAGAATTTGAATCACCAAACTATAAACATATGATCTCATATTCTCGTATAGCAGGCCAATATGAGGCCTGCACGAATTTACTTAAATAATATCAAAACTACTTATTATAGTTTAACAATCTATAATTCTAGCCGCAAGTAAGTATATTTACGTGTCTCTGAAAGAACGAAAAAGATTCTTCGTTCTTTTATGCCATATATTGTTGAATAGCTTCTGTTTATTATCATATCTAGTGTTGCAATTTTCACTTCATTTAGTTTCCAGACATTATAAAGCAACATGATTTCATTTCACACATTTCTAAACTTTGTTACTGTTACTAAAATAGACTTACATTTTCATATAAATATGGGAAATATTTAAAAGGATAAATGCAGATACAAATACCTACGCGCCGGACCACAGTTTTTCCTTTATTCCACTTCCGTGTAATTAATGGCAATATGACGCCCTCAAGAAAAAGATTCTGAAGCGAAAACCATGTTTTCCGGACTATCGCATATCAAATTACTGGAATTCTAGTACATAATTTTTCTCACTCCGCATGTTTTGTGTGCTTTTTATATACACACTTATTTTCCGTTAGGCATATTCCGGCATGCATATACTCCAAACTCCATTATATGCATACGCAATTGTACTCACTCACCTACACGCTAGTTTATTTTAATATGTATACATTTATATACGTATACTAGTGTGCACGCATGCATACATATGCACGCACATGTATATTTGTGCTTGAATGCATTCTCATATGCATACCTCTGATTCTAAAAAAAAATCGATAAACTGTTTTTGATAACCGAATGCATTTTACAGACAAGAATGTTTTAGAATTCATTATATTTAAAAGTTTTTTTCATGCTTCTGCTGGAGTTTATGTTTTATAACTTTGCGGAATGCTATTTATCTTTGTGATAAATAGAATTCAGAATAACCGAATAAACTGGTTAGCTTATACTCTTTTAACAGGCAATAACAAGTTATTTAAAAATAATAATAATAATTGCATTTAATGCTTGCATCTAGCAATTCAAATAACTTTACGTATTCTCTGATTGAAGTGAGGAAATAAATAAAAATAGTGTCTTATTTTTATCCATATTTTTGCAAAAGTTAAATATATAGCAGCAACACATTTTCAGCAATTGGATTCAATTATATCGTTGCACATATATCGGACATTTTTTTGTTTTATTCAACCAAATAAATGATATGGATATTTTGCATTTAACGTATTAAGAAAATATAACCATTTACGTCTTACTGATTCATCATATTCAATAGTGTGTAACAGGCACAAATGTGAAAAGAATATTATATAAATCTATTTCATTTTCAATGACATCTTTTACAAGTTCAAAGTCTTCAGTGCAACGTTGCATGATAATACAATATGTCTATAAATTTCCAAAATTTAATCAAGCACTAAATTTAAAGATCATCATGAATATTCATTAAACAGTAAAATTATGTCCACAATCATTATTAAGAGTTTATATTTTGAAGTAAATATTATGATGTACCAGATTCTGAAATTAGAGTAATCTCGAAATACATTCTGTTCTTTACAAAATGCACATTCTGGCAATAACATATACCAATATAATGAAAAGGCTTATATATTCCTAATATATCGGTTTACGAAAACTATTCGATTAACCTGACAATATGTTTCCGATATCGTAGCCGTATCATTCTCAAGAATATGCGAATCTTTTTCAGTACTTTATTTTATACCTATCTTGTGATTTATAGCAGGATAGCTGGTTTAATCACCTATATCAATTTCGAAAATCGTTAGTACACCATCTCCCTTTGGAATTTGATCATGTATATTGTTCTAATTTCAGGATTTCTGTAGTAGGTGCATCGATCATTTTGAGAACTTATTCTGATGAGTAATCAACTGTCCTGTATTTGTCGAAATTTGAATACAATTTTTTTCCATTTTCCGACTTTTCATACTTTATTACTTTCCTACTAATACGACTTTTGTGGATGTTGGGAACGGTATTCAAATAAATATGTATCATTACGTGGTAGCGGACCTGTAGTACATTGCATTCCTTCATCAGATGTGTTGAATGTAGATACTATATTTCAGTTGTAGGAAACATTCTAATTATCATGAAATAATGCAGGATACAACATCTATTCATTTTCACATCCACATACTAACATACTTTGCATTAATGGTTTACAGTTTACTTATCAAAATATAATATTTGCAACAGCATCCCTTGACATTTCTAGTTAATTCGCGCTTTGTTCCTATTTCAACAATTCTATAAGCCTCAATTAATGCCACTGCATAAATGAATCTCGAAGTTTTCATGCAATTCTTAGTTCTTTACATTTATTGCGTCAATAGTGTCTACGATGCCAAAGTGAATTTCGTTCACTCTTTCAGAAATGCAAGTGAAACCCAATATTATTTTGAACTTGATACATAACAAAATGTGACCAACTTTTGGAAAAGGTGTTTGCGTATAGTATATGCATTGCGTTTAAGTGCTTTCTTTGTTCAACTTTCGAATCACACGTGCAACTAAAAATTCTGTGTTAGTATTAGATATTGATATCTTCCTGTGCCCTAAGAATGTTTCACTAGTTTATAACAACTTAGCATGGGTTATGATTTATTAGAAGTGCCTATGTGTGTATATGAGGGAGCTGAATTATGCAAGGTTACATCTGTTAATACTACACTGGCTTCATTGCAGAAAATTCTCAAATTGGATAACAGTGTTGTCATCTCTATCATGAGCGTGGATGGCCTCGACAGGCATGAGGTCTAGCCTTCCACTCTTTCACTATACGAACTTAAGAACGACAGATGTTAGAACCTTAGCAGTGTCAAATTCGAAGATGGCAATGATGGTGAAAAGGACTCGTACAATATTAGACGTTACTGCAAGAATAATAGAAGCCTACCCTATATTAATAAGAACTTTAATTATTTACCTTGTATTCTATAGAATATATTTTGTGATATAGCTAGTCGAATATCCCCATTCTCAACAAGGGTTTTAAGAGCTGGTCCAATATAGTAACGACAATGAGAAACAACAAAGAAAACAAAACTCAGAATTCCTCCCACAACTACGACTAGAAAGTTTTGTCGCTCAGTTTAATTTATGTCATTAATGCAAAAAGTTTAGCTAAAATACTGAATATTGAGCAGACACACACTGATAGTTATCTATTCCTGTTGTCAGGAGTTTTTATCCTAAAATCTCAATTTTTCAAATGTTTCGAACATTATTAAACACTTTTGGTTTCGAGGTTTCGTCCTCTGAACGCTTATTTATATACCTATTTCTCGTTCTATCGTAAATAGCTATTCTATGTCTATAATTATAGTTTAATTAGATCTTTTCTTGTACTTTAATAGAAAATGTCGGGACGTCGCGTTTGTTCTTTCTGCGATCCATTCTTGAAAGTTTTACAACGACTTTGTTGTAGAGATTCTACACATTTCTATACTTACTTCTATTTTAAATTATTGCTCCGAATTTGGATCTATTGAATATTTTGACCATGATCTCATCAATTTCTGAAATTGTATTTGACCCGTTTTATTCAGATTGATGCCGCTATTTCACTGTACTCCTTGAGGTTCTTCTGTTATAGGACTCACTAGAATGAAAATATATCTTAATGCATTTATCGCTGTTTACACCGTGCACGGCGAGCTCTAACATGGATATTTGCGTCTCTATTCTTGTATACGTAGGTACACACACTCAAACATCCACACATATCCACACACACACACACGCACACACACACACATGGCCAGCATATTAAAAAAGCTCTTAGGTAAAATCCATATATAGAGATATATAATTGTATATAATACAATTATAATTAAGGCTACTGGCGCTACCATGCCTATATACTGTAATAGACACCAAATACGTCCAGCCACTATGTTTTCACTTCATAATACACATTTCGAAAGTGTGTTTGGCGTCTACTTCTAGCATATAGGCATGGTAGCTTCTGTATCCTTAATTTTAAATGTTTTATATATATTTAAATATATATATATATATATA
>NC_068993.1:23270476-23281484 GCF_001194135.2 Octopus bimaculoides
ATATATATATTATATATACAGGGTGTGATGTATAAACTGTCGTCTAAATTATACAAATATTAAAATAGCACTGGCATCTCATTTTAACATATGTATTTATCAAAATTAAATAAAAAATACCTTGAAATACTAAAGAGAAGAGTAAGTTTCTTCAACAAAATCGGCGTTGGCTTCAACCACAGCATCCAAACGAATTCGGATTTTCTTGCAACCCTTCTGGGCGTTCTCCCTGTTCATGTTCGTGAATGCTGCCATAATTCTTACTTTCAGTTCATCTTTGGTGTTACAAGGAGTTTTGTTAGTTTCCCGCCCAAATGCGCCTAACACATAACAGAGAAATAAGTTCCAAGCTGGGGAGTTACATGACAAGATTTGAGGAGTGGTGTGGTCGCAAAATTTGTCTGACAGCAATGACTGGGTTCTCCTGCTTGGGTGGTATGGTGTAGAGTCCTGTGGCCAGACAGAGGGTCTTCCAGCAGACCCCTCGTGACCCAGGGCAGCATTACCTCAAGCAGATACTTGATGAAGGCCACCGTGTTAAGTCTGAGCCCGTGTGGAATGATGAACGGAGCTATAACGTCGCCATCTCTAGTGATCACTCCAAACACAATGATGTTCACTGGATGTTTCATTTTTATTATTATTGGTACCAGTTCGTATTGGAGTTTCCGGTGCGAATGCCAAGCATTACAGCATGCCATTTCCAAATTTCTGGCGGAGTGAATTGCATCAAGGTGTTGTTTCTCTCATAGACCATTCCCAACTGACCCTACTGTAATCTTTAGTCGACAATACCAAAAACAAACAATGCTCATGTGTGAGATAAACAGATAAAATGGTGACAATTTACCCATCACAGGCTGTATGCATAAATTAAGTTTAGCTTTAACCTCCCCGGTCTTATAAACAGCAAGTAGATATTTAACTTGCTTAGGGATTGTGGGTGCACCAAACCACACTTGTGCGTATGCTTACATTTTCGTGGATGCCTGTATGAGTGAGTGTACACTCGCTAAGCAGCTTGTGCGAGGTCGATTATACATCCATATCTGTTAACGGATATTTTTCAAGCTGTATTGCCTGTTCGATTCTTTTTTGCATCTGTAGTTTCAGTTTTGAGATATTTCCTTCGTCTTGCTGCATTTTTCCTTTATGAAATATGTGGATACTGCTATTTTAACGAGTTGTATTTGCGCCACAGGAGATGGATAATGACATATTTTCATACAGCAATAATGTTGACGCAAAACACATTCATACACAAACGGAAGAGTGACGTCAGGTTTATTTTATGAATATATCTTACGTGAAAAGAAGCATTGATGATTTACCATTCAGCAGGCATTAACCTTACAGAAAGTGTATATTGTTCCAACACAAATATTCAGTTGACCATTTAACATAAAATAATATATTATCTCTGCCTAGCAATCCAACGTCGTATTGTGTGAAAAAATTATTTTTGAAATATCGATTTCTTCAAAATTGGCACAAGACCAATGTTTATAAGAGAGTAAGAATAGCCAATTGAATGAAATACAATACAGTACTGGTAATTATGTTATCAGGTGACTTAAAACTAGTAATGAGAGATACAGAATAAAAATTAAGCCTCTAGCTTTTCAGTTCTTGAAATAATATTCAGAAACACGTAGTGGGTTTTGGTGTATATGTATATGTATATATATATATATATATATATATATATATATATATATATACATATGTGTGCGCGTGTATGCATGTATGTATATCAACGCACGCAGTATACCTTTTCTTAATTGTGTTTTCCGTTTACATAAAAATCAGTATTCTGTGATGAAGTACTTAGGACAAGAGGTAATCATTCAGTAAGCTGTTTTTTTCAAACATTTCTATTGATGTTTTTCATGCCCACTCCCATTTCTGATAAAGCCATCTACACCACCAAATCTCACATATAGCAGGACTCCATTCGTAAACAATTGCACTGCGTCTTATTCTTGTGAGGTTATTAGAGAACATAGTAATCCAGACTTCTCACAACAGGGGAACGGATATAAAAAGTGAAATTTATCAACGTTATTACCAGATTTATTATATTTATATAGTAAATAAAGCTAGGAGCTTGCAGAATCATTAGGACGCCGGACAGAATGCTAAGCGGCATTTCGTCCGTATCTGTGTTCTGAGTTCAAACCACCGAGGTGGACTTTGTGTTTCATCCTTTCCTATGTGATGGAATAATTACCAGTTTTATACTGGGATCGGTGTCATCGTCTTATCCGCTTCCCAGAAATCTCTTGCCTTGTGCTAAAATTTTAAATCACTATTTATACATCTAACATCAATGATGTCCACTAGATAAAAATGCAGTGAGCCCTCACCACCTACTATTTTTTATATCAATGTTACATGAAGGTCGTTTAGATACGTGCCTACAGTAGTGACATTATTTTCAAGCTTATGACTTTATGACTTTCTCTTATGTACCTGTCCTAATGTTATAGCGATGCCCTCAGTAAATATCATGACGGTATAACCTTTTTTACAATGGTGCAATACCGTACTAAACGTCTGTCTGTTTATGCAAGAGGTTTGTAGTAACTTTATAATGATGTACCTACTCTTGCGCACATCATTAACATTTGGTGAACTGAGCTAATAGGCCCCGCATTAGTGATAATTCGACAGGAGACCTGACGTACTTCCAAATCTTCCACACCTGTATTTAAATATAAAATATATAGTGCATTTCCATTTGACAAGTAAATCCCAGCTTTGGAGATGTATAACGTATAAGAAGGTGCTATGCACTTTTATCAGCAGAAGTAGCGTTCGTGGAAATTGTCATACAGAGAGATTTAGTTTGAAATGATGTTGACGTGAAAAAGGATTAGTGAGACTTATAAAGCAAGACATTTACTTGCTATTGAAGCTTTTTAAAAACCGACCAATTTATACTGAAAAAGATCGAATATTCGCAATCGGTTGCATTTGTATTTAGGTGCCATGAATGTACTTTGGGATTAAGGATCAAACTCGCAGCTGAGAGATATTATTTCTAATTGCAACTAAACCAGATCTGAACAACCAGGTTTATTTAATATTGGCATACAGTGCAAAGCTGCGAAGCACGAAATTCTGAAAATGTTCAAAAGGAACCGATAGATATTTAAACAATAAAACAGTAATAATAATAAAAAAATGCTGCTACTTATTTTTCGGAGGCTTAAAAGATTAAAGACAAATAAACTTATTTACCAAAACTCAATATATATTCTCCAAACAAGTATTACTTCTTGTGTTCATACTTATTATATATTGATGAATAGTATTGTAATAATAATAAATGTTATTATCGTTGTTGTTGTTATTGCTTTTATAATTATTATTATCGTTGTAGTTCGTCTATTGACATGTTGTGCACATCGCTCCCATAAGTTTGTTGTTATTTATACTCTGTACGTTTGTTATCGTTACCGAGATTAACTAACCAGAACGTAAGGGAGCTGGTTATTTCTATCTAATCCTAAGTGACTAACTTGTTGCTTGCTTAGGCTGAGACGCTAATCAGTCTTTTTCTCAAAAAAGATGACGATCGAGAATTGATCGTCGGTCGAAAAGAGTAGCCGGTCATCGGTAGAATAAAACAGCCAAGTCATAAAACCCATTCACAGTTTTTGCAGCAGCGACATCGATGACAACAGCACAATAGCGCATGTGACATCTATAAAGTAACTTAACGATGGTTTCAGAACTTCCTTCACCATCCCAGGAACAAATATATTCAATGACAACAAAATGCAACAGTAGCGGCAAGAACACTGCCAACTCTACCATGAGCGTCAGTGACATCAAACCCGCACTACCACTATTATCATTATTATTATTATTATTATTATTATTATTATTATTATTATTGTTCAGTAGTTTTATTTTTATAACGTGCTTTCACTTCACTACCGAGCGCAGCTCTGTGTGCCTTCGGGTATATGCTCTGGTTTACTGTGATGCTCTTATGGTTACTGTATTGAAAGTGTTTTGCGTAGGATCTGTGCAGTGACCAGCAGTGCAATTTTCTGTATGTTATGTATACTTGTAAGTCCTGGTGTTTTTGTTATGTATTTTTTTTGAATTTTTTTTTATCATACCTAATGCGCCTACTATGATAGGAATTGTTTCTGTTTTTAGATTCCACATTTGTGTTACCTCTATTTCCATGTCTTTGTATTTTGAAAGTTTCTCTATTTCTTTTAGGGAAACATTGTAATCTCCTGGTTATTATTATCATTATCATTATTGTTACTATTATTATTGTTGTTGTTGTTGTTGTCGCCACAACTGGAGGTGTGTTTTTGGAGGCCTGTATGCGTATGAGCAATTAACTTGTTTAAAAGGTTCTATACTGTATTTTGCTGTTTAAATCGTTTTGCAAGCCAACTGCCTTATGACGTGATATAAACATTTTTGATTTCAAATTTCTTCAAAAATTTGCTTCGATGGAAGGAAACATTGAAGACGGCGACGAAAAGCGGGAGTATGTAAGGAAGGTGGTACAGCACGACGCCTTCCCCGTCCTCCCCACCATGATTGGCAATAGACAACAGAAAGAAGAAGAAGAAGAAGAAGAAGAAGAAGAAGAAGAAGAAGAAGAAGAAGAAGAAGAAGAAGAAGAAGAAGAAGAAGAAGAAAAAGAAAAAGAAGAAGAAGAAGAAGAAGAAGAAGAAGAAGAAGAAGAAGAAGAAGAAGAAGAAGAAGAAGAAGAAGAAGAAGAAGAAGACGGAAGGAGTAAAGTTTTCTTCACTATATGGAAATTGTAGTGGCACCAAGAACTTCATTGAGAATACATGCTGCAAAGAATCTAAAAACAATAGAGTTAGCAGCGGTTAGCATTTTATTGGTTAACATCTCATTGGAGAACAAATTAGGAAAACTAAGCAAGGCAGCAAAATGTATGAAAATGAATGGAAGGAGGGCAGAATTGACTCCTCCAAGCGACATGCTTAAAGCAACAGCCAAACGGACAGTGGTCTATATAAACGTGAACACAACGACACGGAAACTCGAAAATGCTAAACGTGACCAGGTGGAAAAAATCATTGAAACATATATGGTAGGACATTCACCACATTGTTGCAACAGCGGGGTTGTACCGCGGAGTAAAGGTCCTTTGTAAGACCGAGGGATAGGTGATACAGAGCTCGGTGACAAGCAGCGCACCGGGGAAATCGTCCTCTTCCCAACGTACATGGGAAGATGGGCGGTACGAATTAAAGTATCAGGTGTCTCACCAGACCTTGATTTATGGTGGATTCTCGCCTGTATTTGTACAGACAGGGGAGAGAAATTTCCGGGATGTTAAAAGGTCCAAGAAGGAGAATCTTGTTGGTACTATCTTGGAGGTCTTTCATCACGTGAATCCAGGCCAGTTAGAGAAATTCCTAGACGTGATTTCCCTCTCGAATGGTGTACAACTAAGGTTGAACGGCCACTCGCGGTTTTTTGCCCACAGAACGAGAACAGAAGGGCAGAAAGAAATGTCCAAACGAAAGCACCGCAACCCAAAAGTCGACAAATACAACAACAACAACAACAAAAAGGCATGTGAATAGAAACAGAAATTGAACTCAAGTTGACAAAACAGGCAGGTGTTACAGTAAAGGTGGCAGTGGGAGTAGCACCAGCAGCAGTAGCGGAAACTACACTAGCAGCAGAAGCAACAATAACTACAAGGGAACCAGAACAAACAACACCAGAAGAAAACATACAACACAAGGCTCTACCATGCACCCAAGTAATGATGAGGGGGAGGCCCAAAAGAAAAAAAAACAAACAAAACAAGAAAACAACACAGAAACAAGGGATAGTGGAGGCATCTAATACGAGTGATTAGAGTAGACGCTGTAGAATTTAGCAGAAATCTAGAGATAGAGAAGACTTGAGTAGAGGGTGACTTAGTTTGGAAAGAAGCACTCAGTAGAGGCAAAGCAACACACGTCTGGCAGCGAGATAGGTTCTGAATCAATTCTTACCGTTAAAATATAATCTCTATTATCTGGATATCATAAATAGCATAAATTATAGTAGTCCGAATTGTAGTTTTAGTACCACAGTGTGTCTCGGTCACCCGGGCCTATCACATAGCTTTCTTTACCTCCTGCTTTAGAGCAGGTTCCCTGGTTTCCTGTCGGAGATATCCTAAAAGAGAAATATCCATTTAAATTGATCAAAGTGCACATAAGTTACATGATATTTCTGACTATCTGAAATATTCCGTTTCGAAAGCCTTGCCTGACTGCTGACATCACGTAAACATATGTTAAAGTAGCTTCGCTATTACCATTAACATTAAACACATTTTAATACTTTCCCTGAAATCTGTCTGCCTTCTGTCTGAGTGAAAGGCAGTGAATGATGTTCACGATCGTTCCTACAGCAATATAACCTACTCCGGCTGTAGGATATGGTCGTCACTATGGGGATGAGATTCTGAAATAGTAATCTTTAGTATGCTACTGACAGCTCAATATCAAGTTCTAAACACCGGTATATCTAATAATCCCAAACTGATAACGTCAAGAAATAATGACCGAGATGATTTTGGAGTAAGACTGAAAGAAGGATAGCAGGCTCCCTGATATTAACGGAATGGTAGTTGTTCCTAGTCAATGGTAGTTTGCCGTCGTATACATAGCGTCTGGTCTGGAAAACTTACTCCTGGGTTTAGTGTTCTTTCCTTCTCCCTTGACTTTTTCTTTCTAACCCGCAGTGCTCCATAAACATTTGCATTTTTTTGTAGGACGTGATCAACTTCCGATCATTATAATAGTCAAAACTTCATAAGATGCTTTTGGCAACTGGTTACTTTTGCCTCAGCAGATTGCCGCTCGCACCCAAGTTTTATTGCCTCTTCCTCGCTCAATACGATGTGTTGCAATCATCTGTCTGACTAAATTCATGAGGAATGTTTCTATGTTCATTGCCACACCACATATGATACTTCGGCCATTTGATCTGAGCACCTTTAGTTTAGCCTCTGAGATCGTGCGCTGAAGCAAAAGCGATGGTTGCGTGTAGAATATAAGTTAGCCAGGAGGACACAAAAAAAAAGCAAAAGTATGTTTAGTAACGTGGATTGTAGAGTAGTCATAAAAGTAAATGAAAAATCATGCAGAATATAAAATGAAATATTTTGAAACGAAACATTTTATATTAAAGTATATTAAATGGCTATACCCTAAGCCTTCTCTCAAAAGGTCAACATAAGTTTCACAAAGTTGCCTAATTATTTAGCACTTAATAAAGTATCCAGTTCACTGAAAATAAAAGCAAGTTTATAACATTCTAAGTTTGTTTCAAAGACAGTATTTAAACTGAACATTTTCTTATATTCAAGACAATATTCTAAATTTACCTTCAATTTGAATTTAGAATTCATATGCTTTTCATGAAAATGCGCAAATTATAGAACTAGTAATAATAATGAATGTCTTAAATTTTGGTACAAGAGCAGAAACTCGGGATGTAGATAGGAACAACCTCAATGCATCACATGTACTCTCTGTTATCGACGTCGAAATGTTAAACGGCAAAGGCGACCACGGGGAGCTTTGAACTCAAAATACAAACAGCTGGAACGACTACCGCAATATATTTTGTTCTGTGCTATAATAAGTTTAGCGATCTACCGGCATGTACAATGTAAGTAGAGAATTTTAATTTTCGGTATTAGTATCGATGACCTTAGAACAAAACAGAAGATAGTGACATTGGCTCCTATTTTAAAACTATACAATTTAATTTGCTGTAATCTTTCAACACATATCTAATAACTGGAAACATTAAAATAAATCATATAAAAGAAATCTATAATTTCCTACAAAAGGTATTATCGTTTTACATATAAAGAATAATTCTGGAATAGATTAAAGTCTTAGCTCTACAATATATCCATCTTCTATCATGTACAAGATAGTGATGGTGATTTCTTTCTTCCTTTCTTTCTTGTTATCTTGAACGCATAAAATTCAAAATAGATGAAAGTTTGTTAATTACCGATCGAGTTTCCTTCTTCATTTAGACTATTCACTTTATGCAAATAGAAACGCTCATTAAAGTTTCCTAACTTCACCTAGTTTAGATCGTTCATTACACCTCTCATACTCACCCACCTTCTTAATATCAATACCCTTTACATCATATCGACACATTCTTTCATCGTATGGGTATAGTGTGTATATGTGTATGCTTATAGTTTTATGCGTATATGACGTGTGTGTTTCTGTATCGGCGCACAAACATGTGTATATACATATGTATGTACATACATATTAATATATGTGAGTATTTATGTATATATACGTGTGTGTATCTGTGTGTGAATGTGTGTGCAAGAGAGAGAGGTAGAGAGGGAGAGAGAGTAAAAAGAAAAAAAGAAACATGGAGAGAGATTATGAATTTGCGTGTAATTTAGCTGTATCTGTGCTTGTATGTACGTGTGGATCTGTGTATTTATGTAATTGTCAGGATATTGTGGTGTGTATGTAGATGACTTTTAATTGCATATGTAAGTTGTGAGATTTTGAATCTGTGTGTCTCTCTATGTATTAAGATTTGCTCTTCTATTAATATACAACCTACCGGAAATATACCTCTATGCTTGCTATGTATTTGTATACTTTTCAACCAACTGCAAATCTTTTTTCTGATATCTGTTTACATGTTTATTTAATAGTGTATAAACACGCGTGCACACATACATACAGATACAGTCGCACAGATACACGCCCATACATATGTATATGTGTGTGCTTCTACTTGCAAAATTACGAATTTATGTATTCTGCATTCCTATCGTGTCACTATGTATAAGTCGTGTATGTGTACGTTTCTAATTTCTAAATAAATAATGATGACCGAAAACGAAGAGAATGTAACTAAATATAAAATTGTCAGTTAATTTACCATAAATATAAAATATCTCTTAGAAAAATTATAATGATGATAATATGAAAATTCGAATAATAGGAAAAATTATGAATAAAACAAGTTCCATAAATAGATATATTAAATGATGTTTTGTAACAGTCTTTTAAATACGAATATAATATCAACCGATTGGATTTCAATCAAATTTGCCTCTGATATTAAGTGTAATCACATTCTTCATTATACTCAAAAATGCAGAGGGACACATACGCATATCATTATTGCATATTGTGTGTGTGTGTGTGTGTGTTTGTGTGTGTGCGTGCGTGTGTGTTTGTGTGTGCGTGTGTGTATGTAGAAGCTCATGGTCGTACTTTAGAACTGTAGGCGCAGGCACAGCTCTTTGTTTAGAAGTTTGCTGTGCACCTTAATCAACTGACTTCTGCTGTAGCCCTGCCTCGACCGAATCTTGTGAAACCGTTGATCCAGACACGTTTATTCTCTCTCTTCATTTTCCTTCCCCTCCTCATTGGTTTCTTTCCTCATTCCTTTCCGTTGAAGAGCCTGAGCGTCAAACTAATACACCTGCGTGTTATTTCCTGACCTGCATCTGTTTTTTTTTTATCACTCTTTGCGAGTTCTCGCGCGTGCGTTTGTGTTATTGTCGCTCATCACCGTTTCACAACAGATGTTAGTGTAATTAGGTCCCCGTAACTGGACAGTCTTACAAAAGAGACCGATGGAATAAGAACCAGGCTTAAACCAGAAAATCTCTGCTCACAGTTCAATGGCTGAAACAATGCAAAGAGAAAAGAACGTACATGACACCCACACAAAAACATATTCGCAAACAGCTCGAACACACAAAAACATATTCATATCAATTTAGAGAGAAAAATATCTCATTTGAATTTGACAGCGCCGGGAAAAACCTGTGTATTAGTTTCAGTTATTTCATTAAATTTCATTTATAAATTTTTATTTGGATATGTATGGCATGTGAGAACAGTTCCAATACTTAATGAGATACCGGCGAAAGCTTACTTTTGAATCGAATGTCAATTAATCCCGATTATTGAAAAATGAAATTGTGTTGTATTGGGAGGGTCATTACACCAATAATAATAACACACGCACTCATACAGTATCTCTTCTTTTTCTTAGCCAGTTGGTTAAATATCCAGCCAACTAACTAATTGATTAGTTCAGTTCTGTATTTAAGAGAGGAGGAGTTATGTACGTTATTTACATTATATATATTTGACGGATATTTGTCCTCATTTTGTTTGTTGTTAACACAACGTTTCGGCTGATATCTTGGGGTTAGTAGCCCGCGCTCTTAACCATACGTCATATGCCCGTGGGTATATGGCGTAGTGGTTTATCAATCCATAAATATAAATAATACCTCGAACGAGTTCGGCGACAATTGTGATGAATGTGTGATAATTTATAAACATGCGTATATATACACAGGCAGAAACAAACACATTGCGCACACACAGACATTCGCTGATTATAACTTATTTACATATGCGTATATATATATATATATATATATATATATATATTATTTAAGACTTGGCTCTTATTTCTAGCAGGTAGATGCTCATTAAGCATCATTACGCTTCGTGCAAATTTCATAGTTCCTTAAAGCTATCATAACTGCGTTCCACCCATGCTACTACTGGTGATATCATCAAATTTTGAATTTATCCACAGATGATATGAACAGTAGTGACATCTAACTTCAAATCTCAGTGTTTGAATATTTCATTTATATATATATATATATATATATATATAATAGAGTTATTAATATTTCTAAGTCTCTCTAAAGGAGAGAGAGAGAGAGAGAGAGAGAGAGAGAGATTGATTGATTGATAGATAGATGCATGTCTATGCCTGTTTATATTTCGTGTATGATCACATTCTATGTTCTGTTTATAAAGTGGCTGTATTATGGACGTATTGTTGTCGATGTACGCGCGTAACGGAAACATTTTTTCTGAGCAAAGCAATTTAATACAAGCATTGATGTTGACGGTCACTTGAAATTATTTATCGTGCGTTGATGCGTGTAAATATATTCTGCCTA
>NC_068993.1:23282160-23283239 GCF_001194135.2 Octopus bimaculoides
GCCAAGCCAACATGGCAGTCCCAAAATTAGGACGAAAGCTGCCGTGAATTAGCTCCAAGAAGCCATCGCCTCTAGCTAGCTATGTGACACACGAAACCTGTGTCCTTTATAACCTTCGAACAGGGGAGGTCAGCAGTGTCCCCCTGCTGGTTTGGCATCTGCAGACTAGACTAGTTTCAGGGTGTTGCCCCTTGTCAATGCAGAGTAGCCAAGCCTTAGCCAGGCGGCGCTGCTGACTATCTGCTCGAAGGTTATTTATCTAATTTCAGTGGAATCTATCCACTGGTTTTCAGAAATAGAGTTATTAATATTTCTAAGTCTCTCTAAAGGAGAGAGAGAGAGAGAGAGAGAGAGAGAGAGATTGATTGATTGATAGATAGATGCATGTCTATGCCTGTTTATATTTCGTGTATGATCACATTCTATGTTCTGTTTATAAAGTGGCTGTATTATGGACGTATTGTTGTCGATGTACGCGCGTAACGGAAACATTTTTTCTGAGCAAAGCAATTTAATACAAGCATTGATGTTGACGGTCACTTGAAATTATTTATCGTGCGTTGATGCGTGTAAATATATTCTGCCTATGATATAATTCCATTTTGTTCATTAATGCTGATGAAATGAGAAAACAGCTGCAGTTTGATTAGTAACTATTAATCACATTTATGAGGAATGGTTTATGCTCAATGACACTAGAGATTCAGAGAGGTATCATCTTCATTACACAGTCCATCACTAATTGAGTTGCTCGGGAGAAGGGAAACATTTGTGCTTCATTTAAGATAAAAGAGATATTTTCTTCGAAAAGGTGGAAAGTCTAACCGTCTTTTCGATAGAATATTTCTCCTCTTTAGACTCATACTTGTGACTAAAACATCTGCTTCTCTGATCGAAATGCAAGATAAAATTAGAAACTGTTGTCTGACTGTAACTGATCAAATATAACCAGTTGAATGCGTTCATTTTGAGAGAAGTAACAATAGTGAATTTATAGAAGTTGCTTAACATCACATCAAATATTAGTTGACTGAATTCTAAATGCCACACACACACACACACACACACACACACACACA
>NC_068993.1:23283249-23305426 GCF_001194135.2 Octopus bimaculoides
ATATATGTACATATACATGTATACAACTTGCGGTTGTGCACACAATCACAAGCACACATTAAATTTAATGGAAAGCTTCTAAATAGTTTTACAATGTTCCAACAGATAATTTTATAATTTTCATTTAGATATATTTAATTTGTTGCAAAAAATTGTAACTGGGTGTAAGTGTAGGATATACATAGTTATGCAGACACAGGTATATAAACCCATACACAAAGAAGTATATGTGTGTTTGTAGTGGGTGTATGTATATAAGGATTCCTTGAAGTTGAGTGTATTTTCGACGTCATTTACCTCCTGACATATTTATTTATAAAGCCACTAGGGGCTCTTCTTCGATGTCATCGTCGTGCACATTGGACGAGAAGGTTAATTTTTTTGCTACGCTTATATTCAAGCAGAATGTTCGAACGAATGAATCAGAGGTTTAGAGCGATTTGGGATAGTTTTCTCAAATACTTGCAGGTCGTATTGCATATCTAAATCTTCAGGTTTTAAGTTGTCAGAGCGTGGGTAGCACTCTAACAGACGTTGAAGTTTTGAATCAAGCTTGACTTTTTGTAGAAGAAATACCAGGAATTCTAAAGACCAGTATATATATATATATATATATATATATATATATATTGGGTTGTCCGGAAAGTGCGTGCCGATTTTTAAAGGAAAGAAAAGAGTCAATAAATACTTGCCATTACATTTTTAATCAACCAAATATGAACCATTTTGTTGCACAATGCGTGTCCATCTTTCCTTTAACTTGAAAATGCCCTCTTCCCAGAATTGAATTGGTTTCCCGACAAATAAGTCGAAAGGTAAGCTACTATAAATGGGCACGAACTTTCCGGACAACCCAATATATATATATATACATAGTGTGTGTTATTATACATTGCTTATCGTTATTATTTTTCTTGTTGCTGATGCTATTTTATTTTTTAACTACGTATTTGAAATATTTCTACTGAATAATTTATTCGAATTTGCGTAAGTTATAAGTCTTAATTTTATGCCATTAATTATATATAATCAAAAATGGGTTCTAAATAATATTTCGGATCTGGTTAGTGCTATACTTTTAACAAAGCCAAATTTTACTGCACTTAGTATTTAAAATTTCATAATTGCGTAGTGTAGCGTTTCATAAATTAATCGATCATTCGCGGATGCAATGATGGATTTACTAATATTTCACTTAGAGGTTCCGAAATATTGCAAACACAAATATTTGGTCCCTTCCCCATCTTTTAATAATTTTTTGCGGCAATATCTAACGCTTTACTCTGGATGTCCTTATATGACCCCTACTGCGTACAATAGTTCTATGAAATGTGATAATACCTATACGGTTTATATTCTAATTGTTTCAATATATTTCATTCCCAAACATAGACAGAAAACACTCAAACACTGTTTAGTGAACGAGGTATCAAAACTATCTATTGTAGAATTTAAAACACTAAAAACGATATATAATTTAAAACAGATCCCAAATTTAATATAGATAAGATAATATCGTTCAAACTTCTATTGCATTTCATCAATCATCAACTATATTTTAAAATTTCTTCAATTTCTAATAAGAAATGTTTTTTCATTATCTTCATTTAATCCTTGTAATTGTATGAGGTATTATTTTGTGTATCTCCACTTAATTAATCAACAACAATCCTAAGTAGAAGATTGTAAAAACAAATAAAACTAATAAATCGATTTTGATAAATACAGTGAGAACCTATGTATTGGAGGAGCTGTTCAAAGAGCTCCTAATTAACAGAATCATTCTAACAATTTGGAGAAAGGAAAGTAAAGCCTACGAGTAATTGTTAGAGACTCGCAAATGAAAGTGGATTTATTTTTACAAAATGAAGAGGTAATTACCGAAAATCTATTTAATATCTAATTCAATAAAAATCTGATTTTTTTCAATGTAAAGAATAATTATGGACCGTATCACTACTGTATACTGTTATACCGATCATTATAGACTACACGAGCCGAATTTAATCAAATTATAATATTTTATACAGAAGGTACTAATGTAATTTTTATCCAGAGATTTGTAAAATTAAAACCGTAAACTAAGTATAAATCATTCTTGTGGCACTATTACATAAAACAAGTAAGTTACATGTCTTGCACAATCGTCTTTTCCCAGAAATTCTCATTTTATTCAAGTATCGTTCGCAGTCAGAAGAAGAGAGACAAAACCTTGCTATGGATGTTAGACGCTTAATTCCAAGAGATTAAGAAATATTCTGTAAAAATAAATTTGAATATTTAGACGGACAGCGAATAATTCATCGCGTGCAAAGGAACATTTATTGTAAAATATACTGAAGCCTTATTTGCCTAAAATTTTCAAACTAATTGAGAAAGTAGTTATGAATATATTTTACCAAGTATAATTTGCATAATTATGACTGCAACAAGCTAAGAGAAAACTTGACACCAACTGATTGTTGCATCAATACGTGATGTACCGATGCGACAGATTATTACTTACAGAAAAAACAAACAAACCATAATTGTAATTATTAACTCTCAAACAGCAGAACGATATTGCCAGAATTTAAGAAATAACCTCTAAAAATAATACTATATATTATGAGAAAATGTTATAGTTGTTCCTCAGAAACAGACCATTACAGGCTTCTTCTGGCATTATTCGAATACAAATTAATTGAGCGCAAATCCAAGCCGGCAAGTTTTAAAGAAAAAGGAAATCCTTATAATACTTAGTAAGAATAATTTGCATAATTTACAAAAGATTAATGAAACGGGAGAAATAACTAGCCTTAGCATGACATAGGTAAAATATAATTCACCGATTTATTTCCAAAAATAGATTTCATTGACTAAGTAATTGAAGACGGTGCAGAATCTTAGCCGCATCGCAGTGGAAGGGCTAAATGAAAAAAATGAATTCAAATTTAACAACTACATGCTGAGACATTCAAATAAGTTGTCGTTGTAACACATAGAAATGAAGTATCAAATCTACACAAACAAATCCTGGAAACCTTTCAAATTTCGGTTAATTTTAAACATCGGATGCCTCCATTTTTAACACACCCACTTTTCACTATCCAACTTTCGTATGTTCAAGATAAGAAATGGAAAACATGTAAGATCTTTATTTTTTTAATATATACAAATTAATTATCACTTTACGAAACCGTTTTGAAAATGAATAAATTTCATCAAAGAAACTGAAGACTGTGTATCACTTTAAAATATGAAAGAAATGTAATGAAATGTTCTAAAATTAAAAAAGAAAACGGAAGGAAGTGAGCAATGGAGTTGCAATTCTCACATCTGCTACATCATATTAACTCGGAGAGACAGGAGTGAATCATAAACAGACACATCACTGTTTATTTCCTCATTTAAGACAGTCCGAGTTATTTCATCTTGTGGCGTCCGTGACTTGATAAGCATTCGAAGGGGTGCTGAAAAGTTCCTGTCTTTGGGTAAAAGAAAATATAGAAGGATGCCTTTATTATGAGTTTACTCAACATATTCCCCTTTCCGATTCGCATACGTATTGTAGCGGTCCTTCAGTTTTTCTAAGCCCTGTAAAAAGAACTTCGAAGTTCGATCCACCAACCAGGCCTTTCGCGACACCCTTGAAGCCAGGAACCTTTCAAAACTCCCTACTTACACTGCAGTTCATAAAACTGGTAATTAATTTAAAAAATTAATTGAAAAATCTGTGAGCCAAACTGAACAGATCTGCATACAGCTGTTATAATTAATAGCTATGTTGTGATTGAGGCCCAACTTCTCCGCAGATTATTAATCCAGCAATGGAGGAACAATGAACTGTAACTCTAAAAAATCTGAACGAACCAAGCTAAATACAAGTGCGGCCGTTATGTGAACCATCTTGTTTCTCAATAACAAAGGTCAGTTATAGGCTAGCTTTAGCAAAACATCGAAAATATACAGACTTTTGGTATTCATATTATTTTGCTTTAAATATGGAAGGCATTTTAATAATTAGCAATCAATTCTATACTAGTCTAGAAAATTGGAACAAAAAGTGACACTACAAACGAAGATAAAATCCAAAAACCTTATGAATGTAGAATTTGTTTGTAGATTGCTTATAGAATTGTACGATATATATTATTTTTGTGTGAAGTGGCTTGCGAATAATTAATTTTAAAATAATTATTTTGTTTATTGACATTTTTAGTTATATGAATTTGCTGCTGAATCTTATTTGAATATAGGCATCTTAAATTGGAGAATGGATTTCGTTAATGATAATTGCTTCACGCTCTATGTAGTAAGAATGAAAATATATTGAATATAACTGGCATTTCAACAGAATGTGTAACACTTGAGGATAAGTTAAACTGAAATATTTATCTTTAAAAGTCAAGTAAATAGTAAATAATATAAACACAATTTTCCAATTAAATATTTCAATTTTTGTAAAATGAGATAATGTCAGAACGTAGACGATAGAACAATATTAAAGCAGAAACCAAACACTTAATTAGAATTATTTTCTTCTCACTCGTACTATAAATTGTTTTCATTCTGAATATTTGCATTTAACTCAATATCATTTTTGCATGAATTTCCCAGGGACAACATATTTCCGAGAGTAAATGTTACGTCTTTGTGTGTCACCAATAGCAGATATAGATCACCCTATATTGCGTCATTCCACAAATAACGTGATTTTTAATACTTGTATTAAATCTAAAATGTATTTAATCTAAAATATACTCTTCTTCGTTTTCTACAATACTTTTCCATCTGTCTTGTAGACTTGCAAGGCTCCTCTTCCAAAATTCACTTGTCGGTGACGAAAAGTACTCCTCCAGTACTGTTCTGACCTCTTCTAAAGAATTCATATTTCTGACGTCCAAATGAGTTTGTAGAATGCGGAATAAATGCTAATCAGATGGGGTATGTCCGGCGAATATGGTGGGTGGGGCATCGTTTCCCATTCAAACTGCTCCAGTCTTTTGAATGTCATCCTCACTATATGTGTCCAAGTAGCAATCCTTATGGACGAACACCTTTCGTCTTGAAACCAAAGATGGTCATTTTTCGTGTAGCGCTGGCTTAATGCCGCTCAAGTTATTCGCAGTATATCACCTTTGTTATCGTTTGGTTTGGGCGTAAATGTTTATAATGGACTAAACTTTACATATCCCACCAAACAGATAACAACACATTACATGAGTGAAGACCTTCTTTAGCCTGGGGCACGGTGTTCACCTTTCTTTACCCACTGTCTTCGGCGCTTGACATTTTTATAGAGAACCCATTTCTCGTCACCAGTCATTATTTGGTCCAAAAAGAAGAACACACATTCACTCACTGCGATTAGACTCGGAAATTTTGTGAGGAACCCATTGACCCAAATTGCGGACTTTTCCGATGGCACTCAGGTGTCGATGAATGGCTGAATGACAAAATCCAAGTTTCTCTGCTAGTTTCTCAGCAGTTACAATGAGATTTTGTTCTACAAGGGTCTGCGAGACTGCCTCATCGAGCTCTACAGGTCGTCCAGGACGAGTTTCGTCTTCTAGGCTGTCGTTTCCGGTTCGGAAATTCTGGAACCACCGTTGACACTGGCTTACGCTTATTGTCCAATCGCCATATATTGCATTCATATTCCTCGCACTTGACGTTGCGTTCTGGCCTATGTTGAACTCATAAAGCAAACTCTACCGAATATGCTCCTTTGTCACTTCCATTATAAATTTGAAAAAATAACTGTTTAAATCAAGCTGCCCTCTTCAAAACTTGCATTAAGAATAAGTTCATGTTAAATTTACTACCTGCCTTTATAGCAAGTTGATGCAAGCAGTTTATCATGTCCCCCTACAACTTTTAGTTTATGCAATTGAAAAAAAAAACACATTATTTATGGAATGATCCAATATTAAAAGCCGCCAACTAACCATTAAGGTAAAATATTATTTTTTATTACCCAGGAAATAAATACAACCTTATAATCCAGATTTCAAAGTTTGGCACAAGTCCAGCAATATCCAAGGAGGGATTAAGTCGATTACATCAACCTCCAGTATGCAAGTGGTACTTATTTTATCAACGCCAAAGGAATGAAAGGCAAATTCCACCTAGCGAAATTTGAACTCGGAACGTAAAGACAGACGAAATACCGCTAAGCATTTCGCCTAGGAAATTTCGGAAGGGGATGAAAAACAAAAACATTTGCCATCTATTTCCTGAACCATGGTTTCAAGCTATTTTCGGCAAAATAAATTAATTTGCTATCGTAGGCAGGAAAGCCAAGGTTAACATATAAACACGAAGCAATACATAGAACACGCCTTGTGCTTATATATTATAATTTTTCATATCTACTGCGCATGTACGGTTTTCTTATCGGCAGCAAATACAAAAACTGCCGATTTTCTCTAAGAAATTAGCCAAAAAAATCATTATATCATTGTTAATAAATCTGAGGGTAGCAAAAAAATTTTGAAATTCTTTTTGCTGCCAGTGGTCTAGCGAGGAGAAAAAACTAGTTAATAGACTATGTATTATTCCTAAAAATGGATACAGTGTACATTTAAACACAAAGGAGAGATGTCCATTACAAGACATCTAACCCGCTAGAAGGAGCAGTCAAACTCCAAACCACAATTAGGGATAATTTTGAAATTATTCCTAATTGTGGTTTGGAGTTTGACTGGTCTTTCTAGCGGGTTAGATGTCCTATTATGGACACCTCTCTTATATGTTTAAATGTACACTCTATGTAATTATATATATATATATATATATATATATATATATATATATATATATATATATATATAAGCATGCTTAGAAACGTACATACACATGTATATATATTCATACGTATATATCCATAATTATAATGCATATGGATGTAAATTGATCTTGGTAGAGGGATAAGATGACTGCCACTGCACAATTCGAATATATTGGAAAAATGTTACTAACTCCGTGGGTGTAGGGACTTATTTATTTTGGAAATTAACTTGTAAAACGTAGATAAAAGTGCCTGAGGGAAAGGGAGGTTGTTCATGTATGTAGTTGCATAACTTCTATTCTATTTTCCTCTGGTATATATGTTGTAGATATTTACATATTCCCTTGTCATGCACGCTGACATAAGTTTGTCTATGTATATTTATATATGATCAATATGGTTCT
This sequence comes from Octopus bimaculoides, assembly GCF_001194135.2. Lineage (NCBI taxonomy): Eukaryota > Metazoa > Mollusca > Cephalopoda > Octopoda > Octopodidae > Octopus > Octopus bimaculoides. Next base: position 23,290,426 of record NC_068993.1, read on the forward strand.
CGTCATCTTTGGCAACATCGTTATAACGTCGTCATCAACATCACCATCATTATAACTATCATCATCACCACCACCACCATCACCACCATCCTCATCTTTATCATCGTTCACGATATCCATCCTCCTCCATGCCTCCTTATCTCTCACTATGTTCTACTAGAAATAGTGGTTGAACCCAGAAATGCTAAAAGTATATTAAAAACTCTAGGCGAAAAACAAAGGCATGGTTATTACATTAATTTATAACTGAGATTAAATTAACACTGACTTCGAGATAATCACCTGCAAAATGTCATTAGTCCATCACTTGAAATTTTTCAATATAGAGTCATTAATTAAGATAAGGTATCTGAAAGTTCCGTTTAACAATAAGTGATATAATTGAGCTATTATCTAAAATGGGAAATGTAAATTTCTTAATTTGATGTCCCATTTAGTAGTTTCATTCGCTATAATCTGATATTTGTTATATTGGTTTAAAGCCGTCAATTTAAAGAACACAAGTTCATGGTCGTAACAATTGCCTAACATAACTGATACGTATATTGTCGATTTTAAGAACACGAATGCTAATTACAAATGCAACAGGAGTTGCCCTTCTAATTTACAGAAATGATGTAAATAACGACAGTAATCTAGATTGTTTTATGAATTATCGCTCCCAACATCTTGTCACCCGATTTATTCTTACTACCGTGGTGTTTTTATAATCAGGAGACATTTTAATTCCCAGTGAAATTAAGTAAAAAATAAAGTGAACTCGTGAAAAATGTCGCATGTCTTAAGGGAACATTGAAGTTAACAACTGGTATCATTATACACATGTCTATTTTAGAGTACATAAGTATATGGTAATGAACTTCTATTTCAGCAACAGAAAATTGAATTATATTTAACTGTCAATCCATCTCAGGCGGTGACCTAGCAGAAACGTTAGCATTCCGGGCAAAATGCATAGCGGTGTTTCGTCTGTCTTTACGTTCTGAGTTCAAATTCCACCGTGGTCGACCTTGCTTTTCATCCTTTCGGGATCTAGAAAGTAAGTACCAGTTGCGTACTGGGGTTGATCTAATCGACTGGCCCCCTCCCCCAAAATTTCCGGCCTTGTGCCTAGAGTAGAAAAGTATGTTTCTCTTTTTGTGCATGTGCGTGAGTGTGTCTGTGTGTGAGTTTGTTAGTGTGTGTAAGTGGTGTACGTATGGGCAATAGATGACAGACAAGGCACTTATTCAATTGGTGCCACGGTGTTCCAGATGTTTCTCTTGTAATAAGTTCCAATGAGGTGCCAACACTCCTTCCATTAGTAAATCATCAATGACAGTCTGGGTCTAGGTTAAGAAATCCAAAAGGTGTCTATGTCTGCTCAAAAGTACATAGCCACCTGAAACATTTAGTAAGAGCACGTAACAAGAAGAGATAACTGGTTCAAATTAAATACCAGAAAATGAAAGTATAAATCCTGAATTTTCATTTTTATTTGTTCATTTATAATTTGAACTCTTATTTTACCCTCTAATCTAAAAGTCATGAATTTCATGCTATTGATAGTATACAAGACACATTTTTTTCTTCGGTTATATATGTTACACTATAACATGAAACTGGTGTTTATAAATATTATGTAAATCGATTTTGCGTACTCATATTTTATATCTTTTTATGCTTTATTTTTATCAATTTTCTACTTCGCGTTTTAGTATAAATATGCCATTTCTTGTTTCCCGTAACTGAAATGAGGTACTGAATATTTAGATTAAGCGTTATTTATCCTGTGGCTAGTAATATATGCTATGATTTGTTAAGATGGTGTTTACGTTCCTCCCTTCATCCTTGCCTTTCTCTTATTCTTGTTCTTCCCACCTGTCTTCCTTCTCTACGACTCTCCCTTCCTCCTATTATTTTGTCATTACAATTAGTATATTATTTCATTGTGCGACAGTTAGTTCGAAGACCCTTGTCAACCCTGATTAAACATAACTCCAGTGTAATGCATTCTAGCAATAGCAATTCTGTAATTCTTTCAAAGTAGCCCACTGCAAGATTGTAGGGCATAATATATGCGGTATTTAGCTGCTATTTCTTATATTTTGTGTCGATTAAAAGTAGCCTCTTTTTCAGGCTCGTTTTTGATTATTTTCATGTAATTTCTAGTAATGAAGAAAACATCTCTGTGAAAATTAATGAAATAATGCTACTTTGCATATAATCCGAAGTTTACTTTCATAAATATTAGAAAGATACAACGGCACTATTTTCTTTTAATCATTTCTATATATCATAGATAGCAAAATAAAATTTGTGTGTAATGCATAGAAACTGTGAAGATAGCATTTGTCAGCATGAACATAAAATGAATGAAGATAGTAATAGTGAAAAGTTAAGAAAGAAAATATTTTTAAAAAAAGGGATGTAAAGATGCTATTTTAGTAATATGCATGATTATTTTTTATGTATTTAATATGATGTGGGTTTTTGTGTGTAGAATTATATTATTTCACACACATCTCTCCACGCATATACGCAAATACATAAAGACATAAGCATCTATATATCAACACATAGGATGCTAGAAAAATGTAAACGCTGCATACTTAGTGGAGGTGTGTGCGAATGTGTATGCTTTTCGATATTTGTGGATAAAACTTTATTTTGACTTCTATCATGAAATTACTGCTGAGTTAGTCAATAGTATACATTAAATATAGTATGATAATCTGTATGTGTATTTAAAAGAATGTCTCTAATTCTGATTTTCTTTTTTCATAAATCTTCAATTTCATTTTTGCTAAAACGTTCTTTTTACTGTTATGTTTATCTCTATTTTTTTACTTCATATATATCATTACTCTTTCCTGTTTAGAGTGTCAACATAAATTAGGCCTCTCAAGTAATATTCGTTAAATTACCATCTCTAAAAGCTTCTTAACCATCAATACATTTATCTCGTGTAATTTCCTCTAACTTGTTTATTATGGCGAATAAGTTTGTAAATAATCAGACGTGCATATGAATATTTCCTCTTCATTTCATAAAACTGTAGGTACACAAGTTATAGGTCTACTTCTGATGGGTGGGGTTGCTTTTTCACCCTATATTAACCATTACGTAACTTGGTGTTTTCTCTGAACAACAGGGAGGTCCTAGCAGTGTTTAGTTACTTTTTGATACGTTCTTCGAATTTAACTTCCATGATTCTGTTAAAAATTCTCCTCATCGATCAATGTTTGGGTGAATTTTAACGGCTCACCCACAACAAATTTATGTTGTGTTTGTATAACTAATGACCATTATTTCACTAACCATTATGAAGAATTGGATGTTGACGTAAAGTAAGTCTTCTTTGTTTATATCTTTATATGAGATCACTGAAGAGCAAGTTTTAATGTGCTTCTTTCGATAAAATGGATAATATGTATAAAATTAAGTAACAATTGCTCAACTCCCCTGAAAATTGCGTAGCATTGTTCTCTGTCTGTCTAACTGTTGTCTATCTGTCTGTCTGTCTGTCTGTCTGTCTGTCTGTCTGTCTGTCTGTCTGTCTGTCTATCTGTGTTTCTCTCTGTGTATGCATGTATGTATGTGCGTGTATATGTATGTGTGCATATATGTACATACGTATGTATGTATGTATGTATGTATGTGAATATGCATATTTATATATAAGTGAAACAAAATTAGCTGTGACACGTTAATGAACAATATAGCCAAATACAGATATAGCAAATCCATAGCAGCTGCTGAATGGCTTATTAACCATTGTTTTGATAGCGATTTTCCAACAGTTTATATGTTAACTAACACCTTGTTGATACGTCTAATCGGCCAGTGCACCTCTTTAACACTTGTATATTTGTATTCAAAGAACCTAGGTTTTATTTGGTATGACACCTCACCTCACCGAATTTTAACAATCCTCTTTAGGGAACAATTCTCTACTGATTTTATATTTCACATTTGCTTTTAAACATCAAAAATTATAATAATTCTTTTCCTTAAGCTCAATTTTAGAACAACGGTAAACGTGTATTATTGTTTCTGATTCTTATTAAGCTTTCGAAATGGAAGTGAACATAATTGCATTTAACTTAAATTTCGCATACGTGTACATCATCCTATTCAGATGATAAGATGCAGACATGTATGAATACGTGTTGAATGCTTTGAGTTGTTTAACGTCAATTGGATAAGGATAAAACTATAAATCCATAGTAACTAGTCCGATGTTTTATTGAACCACATTTATGTTTATTTAATATCTCCAGTCACGAAAGGAAAAGAAATAACGAATATGTAACTCTGTAACGAACAAATATTTGAAAATGTATAAAATAACGATAAGGTATCTAGAAATCAATGTGCTTCAGAATATATCTGTAAATGTTTGTTCTTTCATGTTACTGCTTCAGTGAATATCGTGTATTTTAGCTTTAAATACATATTAACAGAATGTTTCATGTGAATTAAGACAATTAGGAAAATGAAGTTTAACCAACCATAATAATTGATTTGGTGAGATTCTAAATATAAATAATAGATAAATGAGAGAAAATCTAAAATGTAAAAAGAAAAACAAGTAAAAAACGTGATATAATGCATAAAAAAAAATTCACAATAGCGATATATATCATTCTGAAAATGGATTTCTGTCGGTTTCGACGATGCATATTCAGATTATTTGATTAAATGAACATCCTACTATGATTATTTTGTAGCTCTCTGCATGTTCTAATAATAATTTTTGTATAAGTGTCTCAGTGATCCACTGGGATATGTGTCTTTAAGACTCTTCGAGTAGAATCTTCTTGATAAATTTTGTGTCAAGGCTTATTCTTCAAATTACATGTACATTCCATCCCTGGTGGTATTCCAGCTCCCACCAACCCAGTCTCTCCCATATGGCACGAGTTAGTCAATGAGCTGCAAATTTCAGCACAGATTTTGCCGAGAAACGCTATGCTCAGAGATTTTCCTTCTATGAGCAACCTATTTCAGTAATTCGGTGAATCATATTATCTTTCTCAAAGACGTTTCTACAGTTGGACAAAGATGAAGCTGCTATTTCTTGCAAATCATAAGATTAGGCTTATTCATTCTGAACTTGACCTTCGTTGATGCAAATATTTCATCAAATGAAATATTTTAACACATTAATTGTTCTATCTTTTACACTATTCAAGCATTAAACTGGCTATTATTTCAATTTAATGCGTGCTAATCAAATATCAAATACTATATTCCTGGTATTTTACTGATTCTGCCACAAATTATTGAATAATGAATATGTTTAGCGACCTGTAAAATCCAAGAAAAAATTAAATACTCGACATTATTTTAGATATCAAGTATCTAAAAATCCTTCTATAATAGGCGCAGTAGTAGCTGTGTGGTAAGTAGCTTGAATACCGATCACATGGTTCCAGGTTCAGTACCACTGCGTGGCACCTTGTGCAAATGTCTTCTAGTATAACCTCGGGCCGACCAAAGCCTTGTGATTGGAATTGGTCGACGGAAACTGAAAGAAGCCTGTCGTATATATGTATATATATGTATGTGTGTATATATGTTTGTGTGTCTATGTTTGTCCCCCCCCATCAACGCTTGACAACCGATGCTAGTGTGTTTACGTCACCGTAACTTGGCGGTTCGGCATAAAGACCGATATAATAAGTATTAGGCTTACAAAGAATAAGTCCTGGGGTCAATTTGCTCGACTAAAAGCGGTGCTCCAGTATGGCCGCAGTGAAATGACTGAAACAAGTAAAATATTAAGAGTTATGTTTACATATAAATAGAAAATCAATAGACCGCTGTCTCCAACAAGTTCTGCTACCATGATAATTTACCCTCATTGGAACTTTGTGTCATGTGATGCTTTTGTATCGCAAGTAACAAAATCTTTCCCTTAGTGTCAGATTCTCGCTCGTCCGCTATCAGATGTTGGCCGCTCTTCGGTGAAATCCTGTTCTCAAAACAATATGTGGGTGATTGAACATTTGATTCCCTAACACATGCATTGAAAATTCTTTCTCATAAATATCACTCTGGCAAATGCTTGCCTAGTGGAGGTCTAATATATTTAGAAACCGCCATTGCAACTGCTTATATTGAGCTATACATTTTCTTTTGATGGTATCAATGTGCTGTGAATACATGTCATAGTCGATGTCCGATGAGAAATACTATTGGATACAAAGACAATACTTTGAATAATTGATAAATTGCATAACAGCAATAGTTATAATTAGATTTGCCAGTTACAACGAATTCTCTGAAGGAGACTGCTCGCTTTAGTGGTTGCCTTATTGTTACAATATGAAGAATCATATGTCAAGTCATGCTTTTCTGATCTAGGTGCAAAGACCGACAGAACACTACTAATGCGACAGCGGACATTGTGTATCTTTCTGTATATATGGTAAGTGATGTAGGATTGAAAAAATATACATATGATAGTTGCAAAATTATCTAAGAATACACAGTGACATAAGAAAGGGTAGTAGTTTATTGATGCTCACCCAACAGTCTGTATCTCTGACTTTTCTATGACACCTTGTCGGCTTCAGAGATGTTATGGACAGGGACATATATGCCAATAGGTGTCCCTGTATAATTAGTTTATATGCATTTCATTATTTATGTATGTATATTTGTATGTATGTATGTATCTACACACACACATATGTATGCTTTAATCTAAAATGGAAACAATCACAAATTATTGTATCTGATTTGCTTGGGGAAATGTTGAGATAATTTTACATGAAATCAATGGTATCCTCAATACACAAATAAAGTGGAGATGTATGTATGTATGTATGTAATTATGTATGTATTTATGTATATATGTATGTATGTATGTATGTATGTATGTATGTATGTATGCATGTATGTATGTATGTATATTTCTGAAAGTAACTACTTCCATTTAAGTATGTGAAAAAAAACCGTAGATGACATACTTTTGCCTGAGAAATATTTGGTATTGTTTCACTTCTCCGAAACTGCTAGATTGTAAAAAAACACTCCTGTATCAGTTATATATTCTATTTATGCAATCCCACGAATTCAGATTTGACATACTTCGACCGATACGGAGAGAAATGTGTAGTATATATTATATTGTGGACGTAAATACTGATTAATAAACTATTTGTACAAACTTATTTCGTTATACTCATTTTTCAACAATTATTTCATGTTCTATTAAATTTACGTTGTCTTTATACTCGCTGATTCACGGTAATTTAGACTTGACATTTGTGCCTGCAGGATATTGAAATGTTGAATAATAGCAAAACAAAAATATTGTTTCGTTTGTGGAGCTATTGTACCACAATATCTGTAACACAGCATCCTATACCTGGTTATTGAGTGCTTTCACTTATTGCATGAGCCTCGACTACTGCAATCTGTTTTCATATTTATAATTGACGCTTACAATGTCATCAAGGTGTCACTGTAAAAATGATCATAAATTAAACGTAGTAAATACATACAGAAATTATCTAAATATTACAAAGTTATTTATTATACATCTGCTTTTTATCAACTCCTTTTATGAAAATCGTTGCCTGCTTTCAACATATATATTCAGTCGATTAATTAAATTTAGCAAACGTTTTCCATTTACTGAATTTATTTATTGTAATATATTACATCTAAATATCCAGCGAGATGGCAGAATCGTTTGCACTCCGAGCAAAATACTTAGCGGTAATTAATCCGTCTTTACGTTCTGAGTTCAAATTCCGCCAAGGTAGACTTAACCTTTCATCTTTCTGGAGACTATAAAATAAGTACAACATGGGAACTGGGGTCGATGTAACCAGCTTAACCTTCTTCTAAAATGACTGGCCCTGTGCTAAAATTCGAAACTAATTTATTATTTTCTACTCTAGGCACAAAGCCTGAAATACTTGAGGAGAGGCCAGTCGATTAGATCGGCCCCAGTACGCAACTGGCACTTAAATCATCGACCTCGAAAGGATCAAAGTCAAAGTCAAAGTCAGCCTCGGAGGAATTTGAACTCAGAACGCAAACACAGACGAAATACCACTAAGCATTTCGCCCGGCGTGCTAACGTTTCTGCCAGCTCACCGCCTTTTGGAACTAATATATTAAAGCTATGAGGCAACAGTGTATAAGTGGTATAAGTCATTTAATACATAAATGTTTCTTTTTAAAGAAGGTAGTAAAATACTATTCTTCACACTATACAATTTTGATCTGAATTATCAAACCATCGTTTAAATAATATTAAGCCCTAACACACCGAAGGCATATTAAGCCTTTGGTATCAAGATAATCTTTTCAAATTAGTCATTCGCCTCAGAATATATGGAAATATGAACGTGTGGAATTTCCACTTCGTATACATATAGCATAATTATTGATATAAATATATTGAATAATTTTTTCTTTAGATGTTCTCGGACTCCTGTATGTTGGATGAAGTAATCTGTTTGAAATAAAACGTCTTTCTTCAATACTTTTAGTTTCGCCTACACCACAGAACAATCTTCCCAATGAGCTCAGGTCATGTCCCATAAGCATCAGTAGCACATAATTCCACAAGTCAGTAATATTCGGACATTCGACGACTAGTCTTTCTATACATCTGTGCTAGTAGATATTATGCTGAATCAGTGATGTCTCCTAGCAGCACTGCCTGGCTAGGAATTTCTATAAATTATTCATGGACCCCGGCCTGAAAGTTTTCGAAAGTAGACTAGCCAGTGGATTATCGTGAAAACCAAGGTTTTCCATTTTGTCGCTACTTATATTCCTTAAAATTCATATTAGATTTTCCACCAAGTGAATTGTCCGACAGACCGAGGTAAATAAATTATTAATGGTATTGTAGGTGCCACGCGCCCTGCCTCGCTCTACGTTTGATCCAAGACAGCAGCACTGTCGGAAGAAGTAGCTGTGGTAATGTTAGTCTCACTAACGGTGACACACCTGCTCACCATCCAGGAAGCCGCTTGTATCCTAGTCTCGGATAGGTAAGCCCACTATTAGCCATGGCATGCCCAGTACTCCATTCAACGAAGTTTGACAATAAATTAGGAAGCAGTTTAATGCGTACGTTTCATTGAAAGGAGCAGAGTGGGCGCCTATAGAATGAGGCATAACAATCAGGTAGTAATATAACTTTTTCTACTGTAGGCACAAGACCCGAAATTTTGGGGGAGAGGGCCAGTCAATTAGATCGACCTTAGTACGCAAATGGTACTTAATTTATCGACGCCGAAAGGATGAAAGGCAAAGTCGATCTCGGTGCAATTTAAACTCAGAACGTAAAAACAGACGAAACAAGGCTAAATATTTCCCCCGGCGTGTTAATGTTTCCTGCCATCTCGCCGCCTTCAGGTAGTAATATAACACAAAATTGATGTAAGCGATCACTACATCTTCTACGTCTTTCAAAATAAAATTTGTTTGCTTATTTCTTGGTTAAACTGTTAACTCTACTGGTTATCACGTTCTATACCTCCAGACTGCGAGAACGACTTTATAGGTCCATGGACTATCCTACAAGGTTGTTGGAAAGTATGGACTAACTTTTCCACGAATTGCGTGAAATTAACCTGCAAGTGGCTGAGCACTCCACAAGTACGTGTACCCTTAACGTAGATCTCGGGGAGATTCAACGTGACACAGTGTGTCAAGGTTGGCCCTTTGAAATACCGGTACAACAGAAACAGGAAGAAAGAGTGAGAGAATGTTGTGGTGAAAGAGTACAGCAGTGTTCGCCACCACCCGCTGCCGGAGCTTCGTGGAGCTTTAAGTGTTTTCGCTCAATAAACACTCACTCGCTCAATAAACACTCACAACGCCAGGTCTGGGAATCGAAACCGCGATCCTATGACCGCGAGTCCTCTGTCCTAACCACTGGGCCATTGTGCGTCGACTAAAACGAATACGCACAAGCTCTATATGAAGAAAGGTAAAATTTGACATGAGCTAATTTGCGTAAGGGACTGAATCAACACTGAAAGAAGAAACATGACAGAATATTTCGTAAACAGCAAACAAAACGTGGTACAGTATGCTGCTAAAGCAGAAGACTTTACGAAAACTAAACTTGAGAGAGCTCATGGTCAGTGTTACCGTGAAACTGATAACTTAAAGGATCAGGAAGCGTATTGGAGACCTGAGAATTTAGATCAGAAAGAACAAATCCCCGGTTGATACAATATGTTCAATCAGTGACATCACAATATTGGATGCTGTGCGACGTCTTAAATGATAATAATAATAATAATAATAATAATAATAATAATAATAATAATAATAATAGTAATAATAATAACACGTTCTAATAATGACACAAGGCCTGAAATTTTGAGGAGGGGACTAGTCGATCACATCGACCCCTGTGTTTCACTGGTACTTAATTTATCGATCCGGAACGAATGAAAGAAAAAATTGAGCCCTGCGGAATTTGAACTCAAAACATAAAGACAAAATATTGCAACGCGTTTTACCCGAATAATGATAACAATAATTTCTGCAATAAGCAGAAAGCCTGAAATTTTGGGGCAGGAGAATAGTCGATTATATCGCCTCCAGTTCACAACTGGCATATATGCCTTCTGCTCTTAACTGATTGGAAGTGTTATCCTGTAAATGCTTTATTATGGTATAAAAGATGGGCAAATATTCTGCTCAGTACCACAGATTTACTTGCCAGTTGTTTGACCTTAACCAGTTAAGCATGTTCCTTGATGGCTGATGTTATCTGCATCTTTGATCACGAGCAGAAGTACTGTGGCAGTGTCATAGCCATGTGATGAGAGAAATTCTTTGAACTTTGAATAATTCCATCTGGAAATATATTTGTTTTGTTCAATATCCTTAAACAACCTTTATTGAGGGACCTTTTGAGTTGGGTGGGCTACTCGGCCTGAAGAAAATTCTAACATGGCCTGCAAGATCATGTACTGTTTATCTTGATATAAGATCACCATGCCGCGCACAAATGGTTGTGATCCATGTGCCTGGTGTACCCTTATCCGACGTATTGTCATGATGGGTATACTGGACTTCGTATATTTTACCCCAGTGTCATTTTGATGCGATGCACTGATCTCTCGCTCAATAATGATAATGATGAGAAGAAAAATGGATAGCAGCAACTACACTAGCAGCAGCGGTATAGTAGTAGTATTAGTAGTAGTAGTAGTAGTAGTAGTAGTAGTAGTAGTACTAGTAGTAGTAGTAATTATGAAATCATCTAAAAAGTTGTAAGTTTATATAGAGCCATAAAATGAGTGTTTCTTTATAAATTGTATATTCTACATTATTTTTTTAAAAAACACATTATTTCTTCTAGATAAGGCTGTAATTGAAGGACCATGACTTTGCCATTCTTCCAGCAGTTCAGTAGTCCATTTATAAATCTTAGAGCTTCACAATGATTACAGAGAGTATTTATGTCACCAACGTTGCAATTTGCAACCATATATTTATAGTTCTTTTGACATTCTCAGACATTTTCATGTTATATTCTTGAACACGTTCCCTTATCTGGTATAAGTACTCGCTCTATACTCATTGATGCTCCCATCCATATTCGAGAGATTTGAATCTTGCTTCTCTTTACGTAATTACTATCGCTGTTTCATTCTTTCTCTTGCTAGCGTGCATCGTCTGTCATCCATATTGTATGAATAAATAATAATTTTTAAAGGAACAGACGATAAATAATTGCACTTATGCGCATGGGTTAAGTAATTGGCGATATCAAAAATTTCGTTCAATCAAAATGAAAAAAAAAACTACACTTTCCCCAATCCACTCATCACCACCACCTCCATCACCATCACCACCACAACCATCATTATAATTTTCCGTAACGAATCTCAAAGTTATCTTGCAACCAAGATTATTCCATTTCACTACAGTTCTGTTGTCTGCTTATATCTACTTTTCTTACTGTCAAAGTTCGAATAAAGAAATTTAAAAAGAATAACATCCACGGCTAGTTTGCTAAGTTATTTCAGTTTCATTGAAAAATCATTCTTTCTATTTATGGTGCGTGTATTATTTTCCCATTTTCTGTCGAAACTTATCCGTATAATTTTTGTAAAATAAGATTAAGAAGTGATTTGATTTCCTTGCTATGGCTGTTTGGAACACTATAAACTTTACAGTAATAACTATCAGGACCGATTTTATCCATTTTCTTTTTAACTTAAAAGCCATTAGAGGAGCAGCCTTTACGGTAAAAAAAAATTTACATGTAGATATTTTCAGAGAAAAAAATGAACAATTCAACAGAGGTTTGGCTGTCGTTTCTAGCACAATCCAAACCACCCTCCGTCTTCACTCTCACATGTATTGATGTTTTTCATTATGTTTCTCCCATCAACCACATTTTATGGAATGATGATGCCGAAGTAACACACGCGTGGTCCATTGGTGGTATATAAGCAACAGAAAAAATTGTAATTTAAATTTCTACCACTCACACGGTTTCGCCGTGTGAGTGGGTAAGAAAAAACATTTTCTAACAGAAAAGTATGCTATAAAAATGTATTATCATTACGTAATTCCTTTTAAAAATCTGTGTGCATAAATGCCAACAATGACCTTCTCAAGCTCTCCAGTATTTAAAATTTTACACAGTAACAATCGGGGGCAGCGAGTGGGGTTGCAAAAAACTCATAATATTCCAAATTGTATATTTTATGACATATAAATGTATTTATGGGAGGAAAAATATTGATTAACATCAATAATTGCGGGAGCGATAAAGAAACGCTACATTACAGAGTCACTAGTATATATTTAAGTATGGGTTTCGTAGATTATTTCATCTTGGTAGGTACGATGAGTTATGGTCAAAAACCTTCTTCACATTCTAGATCATTCTCTAATCCATATGACGGTATCACAAAAAATGTCTTTAAGACAGTGGACTGTGGCATCTCTTTTTACATTTTGCCGACTGAATTCATTAATAATTTTACATTTTTTTAATAATACTCGTATAGCTAAATAAAATACTGATATTTTATTTTAGATTTGTTTTGAAACTGAACATTCACTTACTATTTAAGGGTAGTACAGGTATCTAATACACGTTCTAGTGTGAACGGAGGCAGCCATATGGAGAGGTAGATAATGCGTCCATTTTGTTCGTAAGTCTCGATAACTTATTTTAAGCTTTGAATATTTTACATTATTCTATATTAGGTTTATTTTTATGCAGACGGTATAAGAATGATGGCTAGTGGTGATGGTAATAGTATCAATAAACTAGACATTAAAGTAAACTGTTTTCCATTGTGTTTTGTTGCCTTATACATATCTATGTGTACTGAAGAATGCGAATAACAATTGCTGCCGAGGTCAGCCATCTCGGAAATGAGGGATTATTCCTGTTACTAACTTTGGAGTGGTTTCAGCCCGGATGTCATAAATCACAATTATTTCATTAAGCACTTCATAGCGTTCAGTGAAATATTTTGACAGGTTCCTTGCTATTTAGATAGTATAGTTATAGTTGTAAGTGTAGCTGTTATATTTGTATTGATATTAAATGCGTAAGCTATAAGCATGGACGCAAATTTCCATCTATGTATGTACATGTGTGTAAATATGTATATATATCTGTATGTTTGTGTATGTGTATGTATACCTGTGTGTTTTTTTGTGTGTGTGTATGCATGTATGTATATATATATGCGAGGTCGAATCGAAGACATTTTGGATTTTCGTTGATGGCTTCTGAAAACTTGTATTTCCATGTTATATTATTGATTTGATAAACGTAGTCCAATCGCTGCAGAATTGTTTATACATTATTTTCATGTATTCCATTTAAAGTTTAATAGTTAATTCATTATTATACACCTTTGATAATGAGTCGTGAAGACATTGAATATAGGGCCATTTTACGCTATTTATGGAAAAAAGACTGAGTTTAAGGGCAACGGCTAAAGTAATTAATGAGGTGAAAGTGGCAGGAACTTTTCCAGAACTTATGGCACAAAACTAGTTCTGATGTTTCAAGGAAGTTGACACAATCCTCAAAAACAAACAAGGACAGAGAGACTTCTAGTAGAATATGAATCCTTGTTTGAAATATATGGATAGTAAAACAGTGGCACTCATACATTGTCGTCTAAACTTGAACCTTCACAAAATACCGTCAATGGATACCTCCATAAGCTTGCCCTTGAGAAAACACTGTTGAGAGGTTCCTCATGAACTGACAAATGAGCGGCTTCAACGACGCCTGGATCTTTTGCAAAAGACTACTGGGAAACCCTTGAGATGCCCGTTTTTCGCATCGAATTTATAATACGGGATTAAAATGGACTTGTTTTCGTAATTCTAGTAAGTGACTATTACCGTCAGACCTCAGGACCAGTTGTTAAACAAGCACTGTTTGAACAAAAGATCTTGCTATGTGTTTGGTGGAAATTTAGGGATGCACTGCACTTAGAGCTTCTCGCAGATAGCCATGCTGAAAACGATAAACTTCATGCCCAACAACTACAGCTTCGCAAATGCACTACCCGGCAGAGCTCAATCGAAGCCGCACACACACTTGAGGAATTTGAGGGACTAGAAGTTCTGGCTCACACTGCTTACAGTCCAGTCCAGTCCTTACACCATCAGAGCACTATCTTTTACGATCCATGGCACATTCCCTACACGGACGGAAGTTCAACAATGTGGATGAGGTTGGAAACGGTATTATATAGAATTATAATGCTATTTTATCTCTGGCTACAACGGCAAAAGACAATTGAATATGACGGCATATATTTTGCTGAATAAATGTTTTTCGCATGTAATTTGTTTGAAATATTGGTTAAAGCTGGAAATAAGAAAAAAAATGTTTGGGCTTAATCTGGTGTATATATATATATATATATATATATCAAACAATAAGCAACACGGATTTCAAAAGTGATTGCAGTACGCACGTTTCATGCTACTTCAATTTATTTAAGTAATGTGAGCATTACCTTAAATGCAATAT